>NC_056746.1:755774939-755782439 GCF_019279795.1 Protopterus annectens | reverse complement strand
AGATATGTAATGAAGTAAGTTATAAAATGATGTGGGAAGGGAGATGTTCGTATTGTATAGGTTTGTAAGTGATATAATGAAGTAAGTTATAAAATGATGTGGGAAGGGAGATGTTCGTATTGTATAGGTTTGTAAGTGATATAATGAAGTAAGTTATAAAACTATGTGGGAAGGGAGATGTTCATATTGTATAGGTTTGTAAGCGATATAATGAAGTAAGTTATAAAATGATGTGGGAAGGGAGATGTTCGTATTGTATAGGTTTGTAAGTGATATAATGAAGTAAGTTATAAAATGATGTGGGAAGGGAGATGTTCGTATTGTATAGGTTTGTAAGTGATATAATGAAGTAAGTTATAAAACTATGTGGGAAGGGAGATGTTCATATTGTATAGGTTTGTAAGCGATATAATGAAGTAAGTTATAAAACTATGTGGGAAGGGAGATGTTCATATTGTATAGGTTTGTAAGCGATATAATGAAGTAAGTTATAAAACTATGTGGGAAGGGAGATGTTCATATTGTATAGGTTTGTAAGCGATATAATGAAGTAAGTTATAAAATTATAGAAAAATGCTGAAAGTACAAAGAACCTCAAATGAACCAGCAAGCAGGCAGGGAAACCAACAGGGAGACGCCAGCTGACTATAAGGCAAACAAACCCACAAGCAAAGCAAACAAAAAGCCGTACTCCTCGAAATTCAAACTCCTTTATTTATTTATTTATTTATTTTTTTTTTTAATAAAGGATAGAGGATTTTTTTTTAATAAAAATAAAGGAGTTTGAATTTCGAGGAGTACGGCTTTTTGTTTGCTTTGCTTGTGGGTTCGTTAGCTAAAACCACATATTTCTAACACTGAAATACTGCCACCCCACTACAACATCTATCGCCAAGATAGAACCACCAAAAAAGGTTATGTATTCTGAACACCTTAACCTATCCACCCTGTCAATATATTTGCCTAACTTTCAACCAGCTGAACTATTACTTATAAACTGTCACCTCAACCCCATAAGAAATTCGCCATTACCTCTATCTATATCCCACCTGAAAACAACATTCCCATCCTCAAATCTATTCTAGCATGGATTTCTATTAATATCCCTTATGAGACCTTACTACTAGGTGCCGTAAATATCGACTGGCAAAAATTATCTTCTACCACTCCCTCCCTGCAAATCAACCTACACAGCTTCCATCAACTTATCACAACTCCTACCCACTTCAACAACAATACCCAAACCACCTTAGACTGGATTCTTACCTCTGGCCCTACCCTATATCATGACCCCAGAGCCTTGCCCAACTCCCTAAGTGACCACCTCCCTATCGAAGTCTAATGTTACTCTTCACAAATACCTAAATTCCACCATTTTAGAGAGAGTCTCAAGCTTTCTTCTTTCAATCCTGAAACCTTCAATAACAGGCTCACTTCCATAAACTGGGTCTTCTTTGAGTACCTCCCTCTTAATTAAGCCATTCTACACCTTAATCACATTTTTCTTGATATACTTGACTCTTTAGCTCCAGTTAGAAATGTGAGAATCAAAGCCAAATACTCACCTTGGCTCACCAAAAATACCCTATCTCTCATGAAAGAATGAGACAAAAATTGGAAAAAAATGACTAAAAACTAAATCTGCAACATTCCTACAAAAATATAAAGAACTAAGTAAGCTAGTAAAAATATCAATTAACTAAGACAAGAAAACTTACTTTTATAATCCCCAGTTCTCCCAAAAGTCTAACCCCAAAATATTCTGACATACCATCAATAAAATGTTAAATCCAGGTCAACCTACCACAGCCATCCCCTACCCCAGTAATTCTCCCTTAGAAACTGTCACCTTATTTAATACCCACTTCATCAAATCTATTCAAAAACTTACCCAAATCTCCCAAAGCCATAACCACTCTCACACCACTCAATACACATGCAACACAACCCCTTTCTTCTCTTAACCCTCTTGCCGCAGCCTACATCATGTCACTTCCACTAAAACTGAAACATTGTTCTCCCTCTGCTGATAACATCCTTCCCCTCTTTCTTAAACTCTCAGTTCATTCCCTAACCTATCCTGTTCCTATCCTAATAAATAGATCTATTCAAGAGTCTACCGTCCCCAACATCTGCAAATCTTTCTACACCATTCCACTTCACAAAGGAGGTAACTCCACTGAGCCCTCCAACTACAGACTCATTGCCATCCTATCTCCTCTATCCAACATCCTCCGAAAAATGTATTCACAATCAGCTTTTAACTCACCTTATTAAAGAAAATCTTCTGACCCCCCACTCAACATGGCTTTAGGCCACACCAAAGCACCTACACTGCCCTCATATCCTTCACTCACACTGTTGTTGAAGCCAGGGACAAAAATCTCCTTGTGTCTTGCCTCTTTCTCGACCACTGTATAGAGTTTGATACTGTCTCCCATTGCAAGCTACTTACTAAGCTTACTGACCTTAATCTCTCCCCCTCTACTATTCACTGGTTCTCATGCAATCTGTCAAATAGGCTCTAGTCTCTCAGATGGCAGTCTGCTTACTCCTCTTTCCTACCTATCTAAACTGGTGTCCCTCAAGGCTCAATCCTTAGACCCCACCTATTCAACATCTTCACCAATCATCTTTGGTCCTCCTCAATGCCTCCTCCCTCATACAGTACACCAATGACTCTACTCTTATCTCTTGTGCTGACAGCATCTATAAACTTCTTTCTATCACCCAAAACTACTCATCTGTGGAAAAATGGCTCACTGAGCATCAACTTATACTCAACCTCAAAAAAAAACTAAGCTCCTACTATTTCTCCCCAAAACTCTCCACCACCTTAAATCCACCTTTACTATTTCTTTGTTAGATAACACTTTCATCAAAGCTGAGCCTCACACTATGTTACTGGGTACAATAATCGATCACCAACTCAAATTTGACATCTATATCCAACACTGTATCAAAAAAACTAACATGAAACTGGGTCTTCTCTACAGGAATAAGAAATTTCTTGCTCCCAACTCCAAACCCACCCTTGACCAAACCTATCTCCTTCCATGTCTCCTTATGCCACCCATACCCTAACTCACTTCCACTCAAACCTTCTCTCCAAACTAGAATAAGCTTACAATAACATAGTCAGATTCGCCAGTAACCAACCTTATAAATCCCATCAGTGCTCTTCCCTGAAACAGCTTCAATGGCAAGAATTCTCCCACCTCTTAATACTTGCCCAGCTGCAGCTGACACACTCCCTACTCAATAAACCGCTAGCCTGCCCATCACGCTCTACTTTAGTATACCCTTATACCCCAACCCGGTCTCTTCGTAGTTCTGGCCAGCACCTTCTAGATATCTATAAACCCAACAAAACATATGGTAAAGTGCTCTATAAAGACTCTGTGTCCCTTGAGTGGAATAGGCTACCACCTCACATTCGTAGCATCACCAGTTCCAGCTGCTTAAAAACTGAAGTCAGTCACTACTTTCTGAACTCAAAAGTCTGTCCTTGCCTAAATCCCCCATAATCTGCACTTTCCTTTCTTTTTCTTTTCACTACCTGTCTTCATCTAATAATTCAATGACGAATCTGCTCCCTAGACAATACTACATTATGCTACTTGGGTAAGATATGTCATTATTGTCAGTACTTAAATGTACTAGTTGTATTTACCTCATTTGTTTTATTTTTACTAGTTATTCGTTTCAGCTGATTACTGCATATGTACTTTGTGCTTATGTTGTATTGTTGCACTGTTTTTCTTGGGTTTTTGTATATTGCCTACTATGTTATCTTTTTATGTTTTGCTGGAGCTTTTCTCCTCAGGTCTCCACTGAAAACAGGCCATTGGCTCAGATGGATTAATCTGGTTAACAAATGTCAAATGAAAAAAAAATAAATAAATAAATAAAATGCTTTTAAAGTCAAACAATGCAGTCCAATTTAAATGACTTTTCTCACAAGTCTATTGTTTTAAGGCACAGCCACAGAGTGTACCAGTTAAGCATATTTGCAAGAAGCTTTCCATAGCTTGTAAAGTAAGACTCATGCCCCACAAAAACATCTGGTTGGATTCAGATAAATTATCACTGTAGCTTTGTTGACCTCTAATAGTGCTACAGCAATAAAAAGTAATCCAGATGCATTTAAGAACTACACTGAGGAAATGCTCATTAGCATCGCCTTAGTATTACTCCACACAACCTACACAAGTCTGTTATCCAGGCACCTACAAACTCACATGCACACAAATACCAACACATATGCACACACACTTACACAGGCACACACACACACAAACACACACACACACACACACACACACACACACACACACACACACACACACACTCATACACACGCATGCATGTACACAGACACACATGCACACACACACACAGACACATGCACACATGCATGTATCTACACAGACACACACATGCACACACACATACGCACACGCACACACACTCACACACACGCGCGCATGCATGTACACAGACACACACATGCACACACACACAGACAGACACATGCACACACACACATATGCACACACATATGCAAACACACACATACACACACACACACACACACACACACACACACACACACACACACACACACACACACACACACACACACACACACATGCACACACACATGCACACACACACACACACACACACACACACACACACACACACATACACACACACGCATGCACACACAGCACACACACTTACACACACATTCACACACAACACACACACACACACACACACATGCACACATGTACACAGACACACACACACCATGCGCACATGCACAGGCTCACACACAGCTCTAAGTATGCCTCTGTTCACTGTCACTCATGCTTGCACAAACATATCCCACAGATGCACACAAAAAGACAACTCTAAGCATGTCTTTATTAGCTGTCACACATGCATAAATGCTCTCACATATGCAACTTTACAGTACTTATTTGCTATGGTACTAATAGCTCTACTTTTGCTATAGACATCAATTGGCGTACATAGCAGTGTATATGTTTACTATTAGGCACCCAAAACAGCATGTTAGAGCTTGTCTTTAAATAATTCTACTGCATTATTCTAATCTTGATGAAAGGTCCCAAAGAAGCTCACATGACTAATTTGCATTAGCCATGTCCATGGACTGATGCATTTGCATGTGTCTTTCTCATGGGACCATTGGGGAGCCCTGTAAAAATTCACAGCTGTCCCCAAGCATTGCGTGGTTAAGTGGTTAGTTAGAAATTTTGTCTCTTTGGATCTAAATATTTCACTGCATGCTGATGCATAATTTCAATGTGCTACATACAATTATATCTTATTACAACATGGTTTTCAAATTGTTCCCTCGTTGGGAACTGAGCAGTGCTGTTAGACACAGGACTGCGCAATACATTATGTGTTTCTGAATCCCGGTCATAACCTTAGTATCTTCAGTTCAGTATGTGTACAATACAGAGATAAGGTTATGAGCTGTTTACTTAAGGCAGCAAACTAAATCATATACTTAATGATGAAAGATGCTCAAACTATGCTTTGGCTAGTTTAATCATCTTGTTTTGGTAGCTGCACTAGACTGTGAAACTGTATTGTACATTAAACAGTGAGGTGCCTTTAATGTGGTAGAACAGCTCTAGGATATGATCATTCATCTGGGGAAACAGCTGGCACCTTGGCCTGCTGGTCTGTTTCATGACGTGAGCTATAAATGGATGGAAGTATTTCTGGACACATATTTATGCAACTGATATATAGCCTCAATCTGGGGAGTTAAATGATGTGTATTAAACACATAAAAGTAATGATAAGTGATTTAAGTGCTGTGAATGAGTAGTATTAGTGATAGTTATTTGTAGTAAATTAAGAAATTACAGCCGCATGGAATTGAGATTAGAATGGCATTCAACACAAGTCTAGCAGTTGATGCAGAGGGTTAAGGTTGTGAATTAATATTCCTGTGGCACAAGGCTTGATGCCTTCATTTGGCTGTATGCGACCTTATGTAAGTCACTTAACCAGACACTACTCCAGTGTCATCCCTGAAAATGAACTTTGTGTCATGTTTCCTGCCTGAATGACAAATGGCTATTATTATTATTATTACTATTATTATTAGTAGTAGTAGTAGTCTGGCAGTTGACCTACAGGGTTTAGGCTGTGAGCTGTAGTTCCTATGGTTCTCATCCGCCTACTGTTTGAACTTGAGCTACTCACTTAAACAGACAATGCTTCAGCGCAACTGTGAACTTGGACATGGCTCCTCAATATTCCCATGGACTGCAAGCCTAGAAACTACCTATGAAGTTATGAACTCCATTGAGTGAATGGATTCCTAGCCTCAAGCATCACAGGATTCATGTAGGTTAATCATGTTTGTTTGTTCATGTGAAACAACATTGTCTCAAATGTATCTGACAGTTAAATGGCTTTCAATAGCATTGTGCTCTATGTACTGTCTGGACGGCACTAATTTCACTGCAATGCATGAACTCAGAATGAATGACTGAATTATACATACTTTTGCACAGTTACCCATACCTGTTTGTTGGCGTAGATGTCAGCCATTTTGTTCAATTTAGAAATGGATATGAATGTAGACTGAACATCAGGAGTACAACCATTAGGTTTTAGTAAAGAAATGTGCTTTTTCAAAACATATTTTTGAAAAAGGTACTGAAATGGATAAAAAATTGCATGCATACAAATACACACACACACACACACACACACACACACACACACACACACACACACACACACACACACACACACACACACACACACACACACACACACACACACACACACACACACACACACACATACACATATGTTTTTCACAGAATCAGTTTTAGGAGTTGCAAATTCAGTTCTATCTTAATGATAATCCGTAAAGTCTGATACAATTATAACCTCTCAATTAAAAAAAAGTGGTGGAATATCCATGCTTCATAAAAACACACATACCCAAGCACAAAGCAAAACGTAAAAGCTTACATCACTAATCGCTGCTTTTCATGTGACCCTGCCACTAAAATCATTGTAATTGAAATCACTAACATGTACATATGTGTGTTTGTGTCTGTGTGTCCTTCATGTGACCCTGCCACTAAAAGCATTGTAATTAAAATCACTAACATGTACTTGTGTATGTGCATGTGTGTGTGTGTGTGTGTGTGTGTGTGTGTGTGTGTGTGTGTGTGTGTGTGTGTCCTTCATGTGACCCTGCCACTAAAAGCATTGTAATTGAAATCACTAACATGTACATATATGTGTGTGTGTGTGTGTGTGTGTGTGTGTGTGTATGTGTATATATATATATATATATATATATATATATATATATATATATATATATGTATATACTATTTAAATTCACCACCTGCAACTGATCATAGTATTAATAGGTAGTGTGTGTCTGATGTGTTGAATTCACTATCATCTGCTAATTTGAATCACTTA
>NC_056746.1:755750063-755774439 GCF_019279795.1 Protopterus annectens | reverse complement strand
AGTATCACCCTTCAAACATGCTTTTTAAGAGATGAATGGAGATCAGCAACAGATTCCCTCCTGAACAAAGGTGGGGCATCAATGGACCCAGGTAGTTGTAGATCCATAAGTCTGACCAGTTGCCTTGGTAAGGGTATGGAGAGGATAATTTTGGAATTAATAACTAAGGACAAGGGTAACCTGCAAACTCTTGACCCAAGCCAGTTCAGTTTTGTCAAGGGCAGATCCTGTGTGCATAACCTGATTGACTTATTTGGGAAGGTTACTGAAGTAATGGTTGAGAGAAGGTCAGTGCATATTGCATATTTAGACCATGAAAAGTTATTTTATGCCATTCCATATTCAGGTATTGTTCCCAAACTTTCCCATCTAAATCCTAATCCTTATATAACTCATTAAATAGCAAATTGACTCACAGATACAACACAGAAAGTTAGGGTAGGTAGGGGCGGAGCCAAGATGGCCAACTGATAGCAGCAGTTTTTCAGAGCTCCATGAAACTAATACAAAAAAATAGGAAATAACGTATTTTATTTTAGCTAAAATACTTGGAATTGATAGATGAAAGTATAAAGTATATTATTAGCAACATCGGTGAACTTAGGAAAGTTTTTTTTCCTGTTCAAATTATAAAGGAGAATACATCATAGGTACATAGGTTCATAGGTTCATACTAGGCTATCTGCCCTAGGGCATTTATAAGCCTAGCCAGAGTGTGTTTGGCTTTCGCCACCCATTTTAAAATTAATTTTGCTATGCCCTTTTTCGAGGTTAGTATACTGTGCCTCTGTCTAACAGTGACACAGAAGTGATACCCGGGGTAAACCTACGATCCCCCATCCGCTCATCAAGATTCCTCTTGAAGAGAGTCAATGAGGGACTCTGCCTAACCTGGACTGGGATTTTATTCCAGAGTGAAGGGAGCCTCTGGGTTATGAAGCTGTCCCTCCAGCATGTCCTATTTATTTCAGTGCTGAGGTTCAAGTCTCTCAAGCGCATAGCTCGATGGGATTTGGATTTTCTGAGGTGCAGCATGTCCATTAATTCCGGGTTGGACATGGCTTTCTACGTCAGGCACAGATCGCCTCTGAGCAGGTGGTATGCCACTGAGTAGAGCTGGAGTTTCTTTAACCGGCAGCATATGGCATCTGTTTGAGCCCTTTGATCCTCTTGGTGAGGTACTTTTGGGGTCTTTCCAGTTGCTGCAGGTGTCTGGTAAGGTACATCCCAAAAGGGCATTGTACTCAATTATGGGCCTGATGAGGGATGAGTAAAGAGGCACGATGACCTCCCCTGATCTAGATGTGAATCCCTTCATGATTAGGTGGGCTATATAAAATGTTTTTCTAACCACTTTGGCCACATGGTTTTCAAATGAGAGATTGCTATCAACTTGGGTCCCCAGGTCCCTAATTACTTCTTCCGTACTTAATGGATTACCACCTATGTGGTAATTTGTGGGCACTTTGTTTTTGCCAAAGGGGATGACTATACACTTTTTGGCATTTAGCTTGAGGCCATGGCTCTGGCACCAGTTGTCTGTTTCTATGAGGCCCTTTTGGAGGATGCTTGTGTCAGCTGGAGAGTCGATTATAACGCCCAGTTTGCAGTCATCTGCGAACTTGGTCAGCCACAGTCCTTCCGTGTTTGCCTGTACATCAGAGAAATATATACTGAACAGGAGAGGTCCCAGGACTGAGCCTTGTGGGACGCCACTTGTAACTGGTTTGGAGTCTGACATGGCTCCAGCAATTCTAACCATGTGGGTTCTGTCCTTGAGCCAGTTTGCAACCCATCTAGTGACATAGGGGTTTATATTTAAGCTAGTGAGCTTATCTATAATGCCCGAGTGGGGTATTGTATCGAAGGCTTTTGCAAGGTCCAGGTAGGCTGTGTGGACCACCTTCCCCTCGTCAATGGCCTTGGTGACTGTTTCAAAGAAATCGACCAGGTTTAAGAGACAGGATCTGCCCTTAACAAAGCTGAACTGGGTAGGATCCAGTGTCTGTAGGTCCCCAATATCTTTTTTTATGAGGTCCATGATGATCCTTTCCATAGCTTTGAAGACCAAGCTAGTCAGGCTTATGGGGCGATAGTTTCCAGGATCCGTTGAGGCACCACCTTTGTGGAGTGGGACCACTGTTGCTGTATGCCACTCTTTGGGTACATATCCTGTAGTAAGGCTGAGATTGAACAGTAGTTTTATGTTTGGGTTTAGCTCTTCTTGGAGTTCATGTAGGACGCAGCCTAGGATACCGTCTGGTCCCATTGATGCTGTGTTTTTTGCTTTGGAGAGGGCGGCTCTTACCTGAGCATCTGAGATGTCAGGGGGGCAGCACTCTGCTGGGATAGATATTTGCCCTTTTGATGGGGAAGGGGGGGAGAAGTTTGCGCTGAACCTGTCAGCTAGGATGTTGGCAAATGTTTGTGGGTTTGATGTATTTTTTGTCATTTTGGACTAATTCTGAGCATACCTGGGAATTCCCACCCAGGTTTCTAACATAACTAAAGAAAGCCTTGTGATTATCCTTAGTGTCCTGTGCAATTTTTCTCTCAAAGCTGGCCTTAGACGATTTTATGAGTGCCCGTAGTTTTTTGCTAACACTGATCAGAGATGCCATCCCTTTTTGGGATTTTGCTCTATCATGTAGTAGCTTCCTCCTTCTATTGTATAGTTTGTTTATGGCTGGGGTCCACCAGACAGGACGCCTGCCTTTGGAGGATTGGGTCTTGGTTTTATTTGGGATTGCATGATCCATGCATTCCTAAAGGTGTTCATAGAATGCGTTTATAAAGGATTCTGCGGTCTGGGTCAGATTTTCCACAGCCCGGGGGCTTTGAAGGATTCCACCTCGGTTTTGAGGAGTGTGAAATTTGCTTTAGAGAAGTTTTTCACTGTGGTTTTCTGGGCAGGGGGTGGGTCGGGATGTGAATATCCAGTGAGATTAGTTTATGGTCTGATCTTACCAGTGATGGATACACTTCTGGTCTGGAGCATAGAGTCCCCATGTTGGTGATAATCAGGTCCAGTATGTTTTCCCCTCTTGTGGGAGTGGTAACAAGTTGTTCCATAGCATTTGAGTTTATAAATTCTAGGAACCTTTGAGCTAGGGTGTTGGAGCTAGAGTAATGCTCCCAGTCTATGTTTGGGTAGTTGAAGTCGCCCAATATAATGGTGTTTGGAGAGACCTTCATATTTTCCAGTGTTCTCAGGAAGGCCGAGTGGGGTTCCTGGGTTTGGGAGGGTGGTCTGTAGCAGGCTATAAACTGTTAGGCAGTTTTACCCACTGTTAGTTGCACATGCATAGTCTCTGATGCTTCGTGCTGTGCCACCAACCTGGAGGTGTGGGTATCTTTGACGGATATTGATACTCCCCCTCCTTTTCTGGTTCAGTCCAAGTTTTGGGGCCGAAAAGCATGGTATGAGGTATAACCTGGTATTGCTGTGGTGCTCTCGGGAGCCTTGAACCAGGTTTCTGTTACTGCACAGATATCAATGTTCTCCATGCTAAGGAGAGTTTTGAGTGCATGCATCTTGAGGTTTAGACTTCTGGCGTTGAGTAACATTACTCTTAGTTTCTTATCCCTTGTGATACCTATGGAGGTGGGTTTGTCTTTTGAGCCTTGCCTAAAAAAGGCACTATGGGGGTAGCAAGAGCCTTTGCCAATATCTGAAAGCCCAGGGGTGACAGGTGCAAGCCATCCCTAGCGAAACATCGTGGCTTGTCGAGCATGTCATCCCAGGCTGACAGGCATTGGATCCCCTTTGAATGATACCAATACTTAAGCCAGTTGTTGAAATTGATCATCTTGTCTTCATATTGTGGCATCATTCTTGGTGAGGGTAAGATGCTACTCAAGGTCAGGGTCATACCGGCCTGGGCCACATGCTCAGAGAGCTTCTCTATTTCTCTTTTCATGTAGTCCAGGGAGGTACGTCTCAGGTTATTCACACCAGCATGGACAATGACTGAGTCATATTTGTACTTGCCTTGGAGTGACCTTGTGGAGATGAGCACTTCGAAGACTTCTCATTTTGACATGGCTTTAAAAAAAGAAATACAGTTTGTGACATCTGCTCTACAAGAACTCTCACTAAAAATGGATGATTTTAAGGAGAATTTACAAAACCTCAAGCAAAATTGTCAGAAACAAACAGATTCTCTCAAGGAATGTATACAGCAGCATCATTCCAGAATAACACACTTAGAAGCATCCCTGAATGATCTTGATGGAAGACTGAAGGAAGACGAAAGATAGAAAGATTTTCTCATCAAACAAAACATTTGGCTTCTCAATAAAGTGGATGATCTGGAAAACAGGAAGAGAAGGTCAGATATAAGCATTTTTGGCATCCCTGAGAGAGCTGATGGAGAATTTATAATTTCTTTCCTGAATACTTGGATTCCAGAGATTTTAGATTTAAAGGAGGGTCTGTTGTTTGGTATTGGAAGGGCTCATAGAGCTTTAGGAAAGTCAGTGTCAACATCCTCCTCTAGTCCTCCCAGATCAGTAGTCATAACATTTCTATCTTATTTGGACAATTATTTGGTCCTAAAATCTGCCTGGAGGAAAAGTCCATTAAAATTTAACCAAAGCCCAATTAGGATTGATAATGGCTATTCTACCAGGGTTTTGGAACAGAGGAAAAAAGCTTGGCCATTAATAAAACTGTTAAAGCAAAATAACATCAAAACTCAGCTTGTCTTTCCTGCCAGAATAAAAATTATATATCAGAATGAAATGAGATCATTTAATGCTCTAGAGGAAGCCACTGCCTTTATTAAAAACAATAACATTATTTCCTTACTTGAAGATATGGAATGGGCATCTGCATCTCTGAAGAGAGTTACTGATAAATCTTCTTGGACTTGATGTTAAAAAGAAAAAAACAAAAAACTGAGTCAAAGATTGCTGTTCCCACTAAATCTCTCAAAGCATCTACTGCAACTGGACTTTAATTTGTTTTATACTTGATAACATTTCAAGTAAGGTATGTCATGACAATATTTTACTTATTGCTTTTCTTTCTCTTTTTGCTTTTTCATTTCTATACTTTTTTTTTGTTCATATAAAAATTAAATAACTGTTTATGCTTTTAGTACATTAGTATAATATTGCTTGTTTATTGAGTGATATAATTGAACAGTAAGCTATATTTGCTTTTATGACTTTAAGTTGACATGCTTTATTTCAAATAATATATAGCCCTTTGCCCTGCCAAATGTTCTTCTGAGTTATTACACAGGCATAGTCACTGCTTGGATTATTTATCAAAACTGTTTTGGATACATGGGATAACAGGGCATATCTATGATTTAGTATATATTAACTAGTTTTTTTTTTTAATATTTATAACTTCTGATTGTTTCAGAATATATATTGGTACGTTTGTGAACAAAAAGCTGTTTGCCGCCTTTTGACATACATTGGGTCTCTCTGACAGTTATATGCTTGTATGCTTTATGGAACAAGGTTTTTAAATGGTTACAAGTTATGTTTCCTGTAGAGTTTAATGCTAAAGTGCTGTTTTCTCTCTCACTGGCATTGAATGTTATTTTACTGTTTGAAAGTATCTGACAGTTAAACTTTGCATTTGTTACTGTGAATAAGCAGACTTTGTGACACAGTTAAAGCAAGGTCAGGAAACTGTACTGTGTAGTGTGCTGGGTGGGAAAATGTCAGTTTGAAATTTAAGAATTGAAGCTTTCTTACTTAGGTCATGACATCATGCATTCTATGCATGCAGATCAGATTACATTACATCTGAAGTGTATATGCAAGCCTAATTGTGAATGTCAAGTCTCTGATTGGTTAATATAGCATAGTAGGCTTCTTTTACAAGAATTATGAGCTACACCGTCGGCAAACACATTCATGGTTCCCTTTTATAATAGTGACTATATTTTGTGATCCAATATATACAGAAATGTTATTTTTCTTGCAAACAGTTAATTATAGCCGCAATTTCTAGTGCAAACATCGAAAGATCAGTGTCTGAATCGATATTTCAGCATCGTACCTGTGATACAGACTCTAGATCTCAGAGCAATCCAGACGATGTTCATGTTGAAGGACATGTCTCAGTACCTATTCCTGTTCCTGATGATGTCCCAGATGTCCCTGAAGTTGAACATTCATTAAAGACAGTCTCTGTTGTTAAACACAGTTGTAATTTTTATGTCACATGATCAGGTCATATTTCCAGACTAAATGTAAAATATACAGCAAATTAGACATGATTGTTTCATTTGTAATTAGTTCTTTATAATTGCATGTCAAAGGATTATTTCTGTACAATTGCTTGTCAATGATTGTTGTCATTATTACCATGCATGACTTATTCCTCAAAGAAGGAGGATGTAGAACAGAGTGTGTGTTGTAACTTTAAGAAGCATTTCAAAGTAAGGACACGTGCATATAAATAGAGAGGATGTGCATGCAGCAGTGCCATTTTGGGTGAGCAACTGGAGTGTTAGCATGTATGAGGGCAGTAGCCAGTCTGTTTATAAGTTTTTTAAGTTTGAGTTATCCTGACCAGATGAGCGACAGTTATCACCTGTGCAACATCTGCTGATAATCCAAGATACGCACAAATTCAGTTTCAGGTCGTATTGGCATTCTCTGCCCCCTATCTAGACAGTCTTACACCCATTGACCAGGATGATGATGTAGGCTCATGTACATCTGAGCTTGGATCTGCACAGCATGTCATCAGGCCATCTGAGTCAAGGGGAGAGGGGGCTTTCCATGCCTGAGTGAACCAACTCAGCTCTCCCTGTATCTACAAACTCAGATATATGCATCACATCTGACGAGTGTATACCCATTGTACAGATGATCATCAAGGGTTCACAGCACTATGCAATGTCCCAACCAGCCCCTGAAATAGGACAGAACTTGGGATCAATCAGCAGATATGTGGGGCTATAAACCAGGCACAGTCTTCAGCTATACAAACCAACATGGAGAGGATCAGTGTGATGTGTGACTTCCAAGAACAATGACATTAGAGGGCTCATGTGGTCTATAGAGGCACATGTTGGCACCATGTCCACCTTCATGCAGAGGATAGCAAGTGGTACCCTCACTGCCTTATCCAGCAGTAACATCTATAAATGGGGATGTATAAGGAAGTCATTACAGGGGTACAGTCAGCACTTGAGAGAATAAGGCTGTAATTTTACAAACACTTGCTACCACTAAAAAAAAAAAAAAAAAACACCAGAAATTTCAGTTTCACCACATGGATCTAAAAGTTATGTAACTTTATTTATTCTGGTACCTCAGCTTTTCACCTTCTTAGGAATAATTCATACAATGCAACCTGATCCAATTTATACACCAAGTGCTGCATTCAATAATTAACCAATTAAACATGCAATAAACCAATTACAAACTATTTGACATTTTGTCATAATTACAAAATACTTGTTAAAAACCTTATTTTATAATTCATTTATGAGTAAATGTTTTTTAAACAAACCCTACTATAAAAATTCCACATAAATGAATTCCTATAAGTTCAAATTATTGTCCAAGTTCATTCCCCTATGATAAGGTGTTCTGTAATTAATGATTATCCTGCGTTCTAGTCTATTAAGTTCCTCTCTGAAACTACCCCCATTCAAAAGTTGCCGGGCTAACACACTAAGAAACAAACTACTCCTAGATCCCCCATGTGCAGAAATAAAATGATTTGTTACTGGTCTATTCATATTTTGTCTTATGATGTCTCCCAGATGTTCCATTATTCTAACCTTCACCTTTCTTTTAGTTTGTCCAACATACCTTCTTGTATTTTGGCAACCACACCCAAAAATGTAAACACCCCCCCAGGAAGTTACAATCGAGAGATTCCTTGGCTCTGTAATTCCTTCCATTGATTTTACAACCATTAAACTCATTCACAACGGAGAAGCTCAGAAAATGCTGCCTGCTTACTTCCACCATAGGAACAACAGTGCAGCCTGAGCTCATTTTCAGATAATCCATTTGTAATACCATAGAGAAAACAAACATAACTCTTTAACCATAATAGTTAGACTAACAATGTAAATACGGAAGTTGTTCAGCAGATACTGACCTTTCCAACAGTATAAATATTGATAGTACATATCTAAGGTATTATTAAATATTAGCCAAAGAATGATGATATTGTAGATATGTTTTCCCTTTTTGTAAAACAAATCACAATATCTTGGCGAATGTATCATGTAGACCAATACAATTTGTAATTGATTTGTTTGTATGAATGTTAGCTTTAAAATGATACATTAACCATTACTGTGGGATGCTTTGTTGTGGAGATATCTACAGAAATATGATTATTATATTTTTCATAATTGATAAATAAAGCATAATATCCAGAGGTGGCTTGTGCCATCGGACTGTAAGACTGCAGCCCTCCCAGCAAAAATAGACATTCTGCAGTACAAAAAAATAAAAAAATGTATTTAAATTATTTTGCTTGTTTTGTTTACTAATGATGTGCTTCCTAATCCTAAGCGCGAGTCCGCAAAGTCGCGGAACTTGAACTGCGCATGCTCATCGAGTTCCGGGATTTTTTTTTTATTTTTTTTTTTTTTAAGCGATGTCTTGAAATCTAGACTGCTGTAAAAGCAGTCCAGATTAAAGAGAAGGCATCAGTGTGATGCCCAGAGGTCTATGCAGTTTAACCGAACAGTGAATTAGAAGGGGGTTCAGACTGCCACGTCCGCAGGCACATACGTGATGTGGATGGCTGGATTGCTACTGATTGGTTCTTGCTGTCTTTTCAAAAAAGGGAGTGAGAAACAGTCAGTAGTAGGAGCACAGCATTTTTGCTACCGTTGCTGAAAAATAACTTGACTTGTTTGTTAATGCTTTTTACTTTTTTTGCTTTATTTTTTTACGGAGGATTCCTAATCCTAACTTAATGATTGATTCATCAGACAGATGGAGATGGACAGGCACTTTAAATTTACAGAGGTAGGTGTCCGACAGATGCATATTATGCTTTTCTGCTGAGTGCTGTGTGAGCAGCAGTTTTATCTTGGTTGATACTTGTAACCTTATTCCAGCAAAATGAAAATTTTCAGAGATTTTGTTTCTGGCGACTAGATGTGATTTCCGATATCTACAAGCTGAAGCTGACGTACAAAGACATATTATATGAAGTAGAAGGCAAGGATGGTATGCGTTCTGTGGTTATATGTATTCTCCTGTTTAGCGACTGTAGTACATGACAATAAGATCTGAGTTTGAAAAACAATTTGGTGTGGTACACCACTCTCGATTTTGGTGTAGCCCCCCCATAGATTTAATTTTGTGTAGCTTGTTTACTTAATTGTATTGAGGTAGGGCCAGTGAGAAGGGACTTTTTTCTAGATTTATTTGACTCTTTTTGTGTGCTTTTGGTTGAAAAGTAGTGGTGTTTAATGGTGTATTTACTTTGTGGCAAGCTCTCTGATTTCCCTAAAGGGAAGCCTTACTTGCTCCAAATTGAGGCTGTAACTTAAAATACCTCTTCAAGCCAAACACTTCAACATGGAGTATCACCTAACGCACTGTTGCTCTCTTCTCTCATTTCAGAATTATTGAAGGCTCATTTATGAATCTAATGTAAATATTGTATGTCATACTAGTTTATAACAGATTTGTGTAATCTGAGCTGTTTGCATTTCTGTCCTTTTGTTTTTGAAATTCTACGTGGTTCAAGCCTGATGCAATTTAATATGGGCAATGTACTATTTAATAAGTGCCCTATAAAACCGTGCAGTTTTAAAATTAAAAATGAAAACTGCTGAGTTTGGGTTAACTGTCTCAAGTACAGCTGCTTTACTGCAGCAATTAAGTTCATAGGTTGATAGGTTCATAGGTTGGTACTAGGCTATTGGCCCTAGGGCATATGCAATCCTAGCCATAACAATTCCCTGGATATTTCTTCCCACAATATTTACTTCTCTGGGCCCCTGTCTAGCAGGGTGACTGACATGATCCCCGGGGTGAATTTCCTATCTCCCATCCAATCATCAAGGTTCCTTTTGAATAGGGCCAATGAGGCACTCTGCTTGACATGTATGGGCAGTCTGTTCCAGAGTATGGGGAGTCTCTGGGTCAGGAACCTATCCATCCAGCATGTTTTGTTCATTGTGATGACAAGGTTTAGATCCCTGGAGCGTGTGGCTCTGAGGGATTGGGATTTCTTTAAGTGGAGCATGTCCAACAGCTAAGGGTTTAACATGGCCTTGTATGTTAAGCAGAGATCACCTCTGAGTGGACGATATGTCACTGAGTATAGCTGGAGTTTTTTTAGATGGTCAGCATATGGCATCTGCTTTAGGCCTGTGATTCTTTTAGGCATTTCTGTGGCCTTTCCAGCTGTTGCAGATGTCTTGTGAGGTACATACCAAACGGGGCATTATACTCTATAATCGGTCTAATTAGGGATGAGTACAGTGGGATAATGACTTCCTTTTTTCTGGATGAAAAGCCCTTAGTGATGAGATGTGCCACATAGAAGGATTTCTTGAATGTTGTGGCTATGTGGTTATCGAAAGTGAGACCACTGTCCACCTGTGTCCCTAAGTCTCTCATCACACGTTCGATGTTTAGTGTCCTGCCACCTATGTGGTAATTCCTGGGTACATATTTTTTTCCAAAGGGGATAACTATACATTTCTTGGCATTAAGCTTGAGCCCATGGCTCTGGCACCAGGCATCTGTTTCTGTAAGGCCTTTTTGTAGAATAGCCACATCATTTGGGGATTCAATAATGGCTCCCATTTTGCAGTCATCTACAAACTTTGTTAGCCAGAGTCCCTTAGTGTTGGCCTGTACTTCAGAGAAGTAGATGCCAAACAAGAGTGGTCCCAGGTCTGAACCTTGAGGTACTCCACTTGTCAATTGTCTGGAGCTGGATTTGGAGTCACCTACTTTTACAGTCTGGGTTCCATCAGTAAGCCAGTTGGCAACCCATCGAGTGACATAGGGATTTATGCCCAGCTTAGTAAGTTTATCTATGATTCCAGAGTGAGGAATGGTGTTGAAGACCTTGGCAAGGTCCAGATAAGCTGTGTGGACCACCTTACCCTCGTCCACAGCTCTGGAGACTGATTCAAAGAAGTCAATCAGATTCAGGAGACAAGATCGGCCCTTCACAAACCCAAACTGGGCGGGGTCCAGTGTTTGAAGGCTGCCAATGTCTTTGTTTATAAGTTCCATGATAATGCGTTCCATGCCCTTGCAGATCAGGCTTGTCAGACTGATGGGACAGTAGTTCCCGGGATCCAAGGCGGATCCTCCCTTGTGGAGCGGGATAACTGTAGCTGTGTGCCACTCAGTGGGCATGAAGCCTGAGATGAGGCTATGATTAAACATGACACTTAGGTGAGGTGCCAATTCATTTTGTAGTTCATGTAGTACACAGCCTGGGATGTCATCTGGTCCCATGGATGCTGTATTCTTAGCTTTGGAGAGTGCGGTTTCTACCTGTGTGGCCGTGATTATCGGAATTTGGCAATCTTTTGGTATTGAGATGGGCCCTTTAGGGGGTGAAAGGGGGGTGAACTTGGCACTAAATCGATCTGCCAGGATATTGGCAATATAATTGGGATCAGTATATTTAATGCCATTCTGTTGTAGCTCAGAGCAGATCTGAGCATTGCCATTTAGATTCTTGACATAACTATAGAATGCCTTGTGGCTGTCTTTGGAATCTTTGGCAATTTTATTTTCGTAACTAGCTTTTGAGGATTTTATGAGGGATCTCAGCTTCTTACTGAGGCTGGTGAGGGAGTTTTTTGCATCCTGGGATTTTCCTCTTTTCTGCAACAGTTTCTTCCTTCTGTTGTATAGTTTGTTTATAGCAGGGGACCACCAGATTGGCTTCCTTTTTTTGGAGAAGAGCATCTTGGTTCTATTTGGGATGGCACGATTCATGCACGAGTAGATGTGCTCATACAGTGCCTTAGTGTAGGATTCTGCAGTCAAACTTCCAGATCCCGTCTGCATGGGTGTTGTGAAGTTTGTCACTTCTGACTTCAGTAGCATGAAGTTGGCTTTGGAGATGTTTTTTAAGGCGGTTTCTTTACTGGGGGGGTGGGGGTGGGATGTGGATGTCAAAGGTGATTTGTTTATGGTCAGACCTGACCAATGAGGGGGTGATCACTGGTGTGGAGCATCTATCTCCCATGTTGGTAATGACCAGGTCTAGGATATTGGCTCCCCTGGTGGGATAATGGATTAGTTGCTCCTGGGCATTGGAATTTAAGAATTCCAAGAACCGTTGGGAAAAGGAGTTGGTACCTGAATAGTTTTCCCAATTAATGGCAGGGTAGTTGAAATCACCCAGTATTAGGGTGCTTGTTTGTATCTTAATATTTTCCAGTATGTTTAGAAAAGTGTAGTGAGAATCGTGGGGCATGGTGGGGGATCTGTAGCAAGCTACAATTTGGATTGCAGTCTTACCTAGTGTTAGTTGCACCTGGAGAATTTCAGATGCATTGTGTTGGGCAAGTAGCCTGGAGATGTGAATATCCTTGGTGAATATGGACACTCCTCCACCTTTAGTGTTTCGGTCTTGGTTTTGTGGCCAAAAAGTGTGGTAAGAATTGTAGCCTGGTATTGCAGGGGTGCTCTCTGGAGCCTTGAACCAGGTCTCAGTTACTGCACAGATATCGATATTCTCCATTTTTAGGAGTGCCTCGAGAAAGTGCATTTTGAGGTTTAGACTTCTAGCATTGAGTAGCATTACCTTCAGATTTTGCATGCTTGTATCTGTTACGGTGGTGGTTTTATCCTTTGAACCTTGCCTAAAAAAGGCACTATAGGGGTGGCAAGAGCTTTAGCCAGTAACCTGAATCCCAGGGGGTGACAGGTACAGACCATCTCTGGCAAAGCATCGTGGTTTGTCGATCATGTCTTCCCAGGCAGACAAATACTGGATCCCCTTTGAATGACACCAGAAGCTTAGCCAATTACTGAAGTCAATCATTTTGTCCTTATATTGTGGTATCATTCTGGGTGAAGGCAGGATGCTGCTCAGGGCTAGAGTCATACCTGCCTGTGTCATATGATCCAAGAGCTCTTCCATGTTTCTTTTCATGTAGTCCAGGGAGGTATGTCTCAAGTCATTCACTCCAGCATGGATAATGACAGAGTCGTATTTGTACTTGTTGTGGAGTGACTTGAGTGCATGCGTTATGTGGTGTATCCTGGCACCTGACAGGCAGCTGACTGTAATTTCCTCCTTGTTCAGCCGAATGAGTGGGACATCAGTGTGCCTGACTATAGAGACACCTATGACTAAAGTGTTAGGTACATTGTCTTGCCTTAGGGGCTGTTGTTGGGTGGCACACTGGTGTTGTGAGCTATGTGTCACTTTGGTTGTGACTGGTGTTTGTTTGCATTTCGGCTTCGGAGGTCCTTGTTGCTTGGGCAGGTTAATGTTAAGGGCCTCCGCATATGTGGGTTTAGTGTTGCTATGTGTGGGTGTTGATGGTGTGAGTTTTGAAGGGCTATGAGTTGCTTGAGGTGTAATGCAGGTGTTAACCTTCTCCTCTTGACTGCCTAGCACAATCTTGGCTGGAGAGAGATTAGCTTCCAGTTTGGCTATGTAAGTGCATCTCTCGCAGGTTGTAGTGTTGGGTGGTAGGAGGAGAGGATTGTCTGTGTACATCAGGCAGTTGCCACACTGCCCCAGTATGCCCAGATTCACCAGGTGGGCAGGAGAAATCAATGGAAGCTGACCCTTGGACATGACTGTTTAGGTGCTTTTTTGTAAAGTTTAAGAGCTGTTTTCTCTTACCTTTGCAAGGTACTCTGCAGTTATAGGCTGTTTAGTGCCTATTATTAATTTCTCCTTATTGACAAGGAGAGCTGAGTGCTTGAATCAGTTTCAGGCTTCATAGTGCTTTCCAGCAGGTTCTAGAGCAAGTGCTAGTCACAGGGGTTCAGGTTTTAGTGCTACTACTTAGAAACCAGCAAGTTCTAAGGGAAAATTTGAAGAGCAGACTTTCTGGCACCTGGAATAGTTTAACTGTAGCCTCGCAATGCTGCACAATGTGAACAATGTGCAAACACATGTGTTTTAAGCCAGAAAGTTGAAAGGGATAGAAATCAGCCCAAAAAGGCTAATAAAATTACAATTTCAGAGCTGGAAACCATTCCTCTAGTGTTAGATAGGCAGTACAATGCTCACCAGTCCCACTGGTAAGCAGTAGTACTTCCCACTACCACAGCAAGGTCTGGATAGCTCTGAGCACAGAAAATAAAACCCTGAGACAAGCAAAGCCTGGGGTATGGACTGGCTAAAAAAGGTGGGAAACGAGCAAACAAGATAGTATTTTTTTTTTTGTTGAAGCAGGCTAAACAATGCAATAATACAGTAAATAAAAACAGAAAAGTTCTTGAATGTATAGTCCTAAACAGCAAATGCAATTAAAACTCTACAAAATTAGCAATTTAAAACTTTTAAAATTAAGCAAGGCAAGTGCACAACTGAAAAACGATTAAAGAGGCAGTAAGATAGCAGAATAAGTAGCTAGTCTACATATACAGAGAACACTATATATACAGAAAAGCAGCTAAAACACACAAACACTTCAGATGCAGTGCAACCTAGAGCACTTGAGTTGTAGCAATATTAAGGCAATTACAGTTATAATAAATGCTCTAAAATATACTCTATATTTCCAAAATGTTTGAGAAGCACAGTAAGAACCAAGGAGATTCAGGCAATTTTTTTTTTCGAAAGAGAAAAAGGAGAAACAGAAGGCCTTATCAAATGTTCTCTCTGTATTAGGTAGAATGAGCTAATCACAACAGACTGGGAGGAGTGTGCCAGATCAGATTTACAGTAGGTGCAGTCAACTGCAAAGCAACCAAGTATAACAGCAAGACATCAACAGGGAGGGAGGGTGGGAATACTAAAGCTATTATCCTACAGAGAGTGAGCCCTACAGAAAGCCACAAAATGAAAGTTTTTAAACAGATAAAGGAGCAATGAGACTCTACAGAATGCTTTTTTAACTGCAAACAAATCAGCTACCCATGCAGATTAGTTAATAGGAATAAAAATACACTCAAAAACTGTACAGCAGGAAATAAAAAGTGCTATATATAAATTGCTAGAAACAATAATCAGTATAAATAATCAAAAAAAATGGAAACTTATATATCTCAGCTAACAGGAGTAGTCAACACCTTTCCTCCACTCTGCTCAGTGTGTATAGACATAAACCCTCTCAAAGTTAGGGCTTAAATAGAAGAAGATACAACCTTAAGACAATTTTTTTTTTTTTTTTTTTTTTACAAGAACACAAAAGAACCAGCCCTCACTAGCCAGCAGCCAATTAACACAATCTAGCCAAGGTAAAGAAAGGCTACAGCTAATTCAAGATGGCCTGTTCATGTGCTTTGAACAATCACTCTAAAAAGAAACAAGCCCAGAGCCAGCAATTCTGACAAGGACATACTAAAGCTATTATCCTACAGAGAGTAAGCACTACAGAAAGCCACAAAATGAAAGCTTTTAAACAGATAAAGGAGCAATGAGACTCTACAGAATGTTTTTTTTAACTGCAAACAAATCAGTTACCAGTGCAGATTAGTTAATACCAGTAAAAATACACTGAAAAAACTGTGCAGCAGGCAATAAAAAGTGCTATATATAAATCACTAGAAACAATAATCAGTATAAACAATCAAAACAAAATGGATACTTATATATCTCAGCTAACAGTTGTAGTCAACACCTCTCCTCCACTCTCTCAGTGTGTATAGACAGAAACCATCTCAAAGTTAGGGCTTAAATAGCAGAAGATACAACCTTAAGACAACTTTTTTTTTTTTACAAGAACACAAAAGAACCAGCCCCCACTAGCCAGCAGCCAATTAACACAATCTAGCCCAGGAAAAGAAAGGCTACACCTAATTCAAGATGGCTTGTTCATGTGCTTTGAACAATCACTGTATAAACAAACAATTCCAGAGCCAGCAATTCTGACTAAGACATACTAAAGCTACTATCCTACAGAGAGTAAGCACTACAGAAAGCCACAAAATGGAAGTTTTTAAACAGATAAAGGAGCAATGAGACTCTAAAGAATGCTTTTTTAACTGCAAACAAATCAGCTACCCATGCAGATTAGTCAATAGCAATAAAAATACACTCAAAAACTGTGCAGCAGCCAATAACAAGTGCTATATATAAATTGCTAGAAACAATGATCAGTATAAATAATCGAAAAAAAACTGGATACTTATATATCTCTGCTAACAGCTGTAGTCAACACCTCTACTCCACTCTGCTCAGTGTGTATAGACAGAAACCCTCTCAAAGTTAGGGCTTAAATAGCAGAAGAAACAACCTTAAGACAACTTTTTTTTTCCACGAACACAAAAGAAACATCCCCCACTAGCCAGCAGCCAATTAACACAATCTAGCCCAGGTAAAGAAAGGCTACAGCTAATTCAAGATGGCCTGTTCATGTGCTTTGAACAATCACTGTATAAACAAACAAGCCCAGAGCCAGCAATTCTGACTAGGACATACTAAAGCTATTATCCTACAGAGAGAGTAAGCACTACAGAAAGCCACAAAATGAAAGTTTTTAAACAGATAAAGGAGCAATGAGACTCTACAGAATGCTTTTTTAGCTGCAAACAAATCAGCTACCCATGCAGATTATTTAATAGCAATAAAAATACACTCAAACACTGCGCAGCAGGCAATAAAAAGTGCTACATATAAATTGTTAGAAACAATGCTCAGTATAAATAATCGAAAAAAACAAGATACTTATATATCTCAGCTAACAGTTGTAGTCAACACATCTCCTCCAATCTGCTCAGCGTGTTTAGACAGAAACCCTCTCAAAGTTAGGGTTTAAATAGCAGAAGATACAACCTTAAGGCAACTTTTTTTTTTTTTTTTTTTTACAAGAACACAAAAGAACCAGCCCCCACTAGCCAGCAGCCAATTAACACAATCTAGCCCAGGTAAAGAAAGGCTACAGCTAATTCAAGATGGCCTGTTCATGTGCTTTGAACAATCACTGTATAAACAAACAAGCCCAGAGCCAGCAATTCTAACTAGGACATACTAAAGCTATTATCCTACAGAGAGTAAGCGTTACAGAAAGCCACAAAATTAAAGTTTTTAAACAGATAAAGGATCAATGAGACTCTACAGAATGCTTTTTTTAATTGCAAACAAATCAGTTACCCGTACAGATTAGTTAATACCAGTGAAAATACACTCAAAAACTGTGCAGCAAGCAATAAAAAGTGCTATATATAAATCACTAGAAACAATAATCAGTATAAATAATCGAAAAAACTGGATACTTATTTATCTCAGCTAACAGTTGTAGTCAACACCTCTCCACTCTGTTAGTGTGTATAGACAGCAACCCTCTCAGAGTTAGGGATTAAATACCAGAAGATACAACCTTAAAACAACTTTTTTTTTACAAGAATACAAAAGAACCAGCCCCCACTAGCCACCAGCCAATTAACACAATCTAGCCCAGGTAAAGAAAGGCTTCAGCTAATTCAAGATGGCGTGTTCATGTGCTTTGAACAATCACTGTATAAACAAACAAGCCCAGAGCCAGCAATTCTGACTAGGACATACTAAAGCTATTATCCTACAGAGAGTAAGCACTACAGAAAGCCACAAAATGAAAGTTTTTAAACAAATAAAGGAGCAATGAGACTAAAGAATGCTTTTTTAACTGTAAACAAATCAGCTACCCATGCAGATTAGTTACTAGCAATAAAAATACACTCAAAAACTGTGCAGCAGGCAATACAAAGTTCAAAAAAAGTGCTTGCGTTTTCGTCAATAAGACTTCAAATGTTTTTAGATAGAAGCATAAAGTATATTTAATGAGGGATATTAATATTAATGAATGTAAGATATGGATTGGTGTGTTTGAATTAATTGAAATGGTTTGTTGAACCAGTAAAATGTATTCAATCAAATTGTTTAGTATTTAAACATGTGTACTGGGAGGTTAGAGTGTCTGATGAAGTCTTATTGACGAAAACGCAGTTTTTGGTGAATATAGAAGAGCGTTCATTTCGTATATGTTGCTCAGCTCATTGGTTTGAGCATTTTATTCCAGTGGATTATTGCTAATAAATTCCTTTGATCACTACCAGCGAGCACAAGCACTTTTTTTGAACTTATTGGTTGGTTTGTAAGTGCTGACATCCGTTGTATGTTTTGTGGTTCGTGAGGAGGGTTCGCTGGAGTGGTGACCGAAAGGATGAGCGTCACTACGCTGGAAGAAACGGGTCAAGCCAGAAGGCTTATGAGCCAGTTAACTGAGCTAATCGACCTGTTAACACCCTTATGTGCTAATCTCATTGCTGGAAGCAAGAATCTCACAGACGGAGACGAGGGGGCCGAAGAACCGGAAGAACATAGGGGGAAGCGGAAGAGAGAGCTAATAGGCGACCAAGAAGGAGCCGGCGTTCTCAATATGGGGACACATTTTAACCCCAACAATACCCCTGGTATCTTTTCGGACATAACAAACAAAGGAGATGTAAGAAACAGCAATGGGAAGGACAAGGGAGCAATTCCGAAGAAAAATGTATATTCGTCAATTAAATCCAAAGGTACTGTTTACACGCTATCTAAGGAGAAGCCTATAACTGAATGGCTTAAGCGAGACTTTCAATTTAAAGTGAATTATAGTAGTAACAATGGTAGCGCTGATAACAATGAGTCTTATGCTATGAAAATTTTGAGACTGGATAAAATGTTAATGAAACACAGAACCTTAAACATTGAAAATGCTTATTTACAGGAATGTTTAGAAAGGGAAATAGTCCCTAAGGGGTTACGAGTATTTAAATACCCGAATAATGTACAGATAGGTTCTAACTTTCACGAGTGTTTGATAAAAGTTTTTAACAATTGTGGGTTGGAAGTGATCAAGTTAATTATAGAAGAAAATAATAATAAATTAATTGATTTGGGGAATGAAATAACAACTTTGGACACATGCATTAAGACTGATTTATTTTTTGACATTAAAGAAGAAAATGAGAAATATTTCTCAATGAGAAACAAAATAGATAGAATGTGTGATGAGGTGATACAGCGGAAGATGGGGAAATTAAAAAGGGACATGAAGGAATATGAAAACCATACCAGTTATCCCAAGCCATACACACAGACATATGATAAGGTATATAAGGGGAACAATTATGACAAAAGAAAGAATGTACAATATACTAACAATTATAGATTTAGACAGGATAATATATGGGATGAAGAAAGCTATGACTATGAATTTCCCCCTATACAGGATAGAAGGAATAAAGATGAAGGGAATAATAATTATAACAGAGAAAATTTTCAGAACTGGGGGGGGGATGAGGGCAGAGGAGGTACTAACAGATACCCCTAACCCTGAAGTCATTGATTATAATCCTGGAGAGATATTCATAGAAAACCCACACACGGAGAGAATAGAACAGCCATTAGGAGATATAGATAATAATACGGTCAAACACACCTATCAGAATTTTACTATTTACAATTTTAGCATTTTAAAGTTAAACCCCGATCACTTTTCTTTGTTAAGCAAAGGCTTAAAATATATACCTAATAGAAGAGGGGATTATACACGCACCATCCTTGATGTGAAGTTGTTCTCTAGGAAGATCAATTTAGAGATTATGGCCTCTAGGATGGGCTTCAATAGAGAAGATGGTAGAGATAATTCATTGAAAAGAAAGTCCATATACAACCCTCCATTAATCCCTCAAATTAAGAATTTCGAAAATATAATGATTGACTCAGTAAGGAGAAAATATAATGCAAGCTGGGTACACCACAATTTAAGTAAGAGAGAGAATGAAGTCTTACAGGAATTAAGTGGTAATGCATCTTTGAGGGTAATGAAACCGGACAAGGGTGGGGGGATAGTAATTATGGACACAATATTGTATGAAGGAAAAATGAATACCATTCTAAGAGATGAAGAGAAATATATTGAAGTATCACTAAATGAAATACACGTGGCCTATCATAGAATTGATTCCATTTTACAGGACCTGGTGGTGGAGAATGTAATTGATGAAAAAACATATAAATATCTAGAAGTAAAGAAACCCAAAGTAGCCACCATATTCGGAATACCCAAAATTCACAAGGATATGGGAAATCCACCACTGAGGCCAATAGTATCGGCCGAAGGGTCAAAAACTGCCCCCCTAGCCAAGTTTGTAGACTTCAAGACTAAACATATATGGGTCAATAATAAAACAATCTTGAAGGATTCCTGGGACTTTTTGGGAGAATTAAAACAGGAGAAGTATAGAGAAGATATAAAGTTTGTCACCATTGACGTCATAGATTTGTTTGGTTGTATACCACATATGGAGGGTATGAATTCCTTTGAGGAATCAGTGTTTGAAGATGCTACATTAAGTTTGAATGACAAGATAGCGAGCGTAATATTGATGGACTCCGTCCTAAAATATAATTTCATAACGTTTGATTGTGAATATTACAAGCAAAAGACTGGAGTTTCCATGGGGGCCGCTTGTGCCCCCACTTACGCTAACAAAGTACTCGCAAAATGGGAAGAGCAATTCATTATAAAAAGTACATACAAGGAATTTTGGACCTTATATCACAGATTCCTAGACGATATAGTCATTTTTGGATAGGAAGTGATGAAAAATTCATGGAATTTATGAAATATATTAACCAAACAACCAAATTCTTGAAGTTTACCTATTCTATAAGTACTGAGTCCTTAAAGTATTTAGATATAGAAATATATAAAAGGGCTGGTAAATTTGAGAGCAAGGTCTATAGAAAGGAGACGTATGTGAACTCCTTTTTACATTATGACAGTGCACACCCCATAAATAGTAAGAGGAACATTGTCAAGGGGCAGTTTGTTAGGGGCTCCCGAATGACATCAGATAATATTGATTTCCAGGAAGAATGTAGGACCTTATACAATATGTTTAAAGAACGAGGTTACCCAGATGAATTTATTAATAAGTTAAAAAGTGAAGTCGAGGAAGGCAGGGGGGGTAGATTTGAACCTATAATAGGCAAGGGGGATAAACAAAATTCAGATTCAAGAATTATTCAGGAGGCGGATACTAAGAGAACAGACCAAGATGATTATAGAAGAAGTCTGGTAGTAGAATATAATAGCTCTAATAGAAAACTGAAGGACTTCTTCACAAAGGAGTGGAATAAATTTAGTATCTTAACTGACATAGAAGAGATTCCCAAGATGAGACCCAAGATGGTGTATAAAAACCCACCAAATATTGGTAAAATATTAGAAAGGAGAAAAGAAATAAGGGGGGATAAGAATACTAGAAAGTGTGGGACATATAAATGCGGAAGATGCCAACAATGCCCATATGTCATGAACAAGGCAGAAATATATCTGGACAGTAGAAAGAAAAAGATTACTAGCAGGACATACTATAATTGTGAAAGTAGAGGAATAGTTTATATAGCGATTTGTCAGATATGTCAATCATTCTACGTAGGTAAAACGGAGAGATGTTTGAAACTTAGAATTTACGAACATTATTATGACATTTTGAAAAACAAAAGCACTAATGCACTTTACAAACACAGTATTGTATGCCCAACTGCAAAATACGAGTTTTTTGTGTTGGACCAGGTAATGCCAGACATCAACGGTGGTCCCTGGGAGGACATCCTAGAAAATAAGGAATTATGGTGGCAGGTATACCTGGATTCCAACACAAGCCCTGGGATTAATGATTTCCTAACTATAACACCATTACTGAAATTAAGGGCTAATAAATTATAGAGTAGTTAGGAATTTGGGCACTAGGGGGCAGTATACCCATAAGAAATCAGTTTTGTGTTTTCTCTCACACAACATTTATTATCAAATTTAAGGATTTTAAAAGTTAAATACGTTTATATTTATTTAATATGTGTATGTATATTTATAAAAGTTTTTTATAGTGTTTATATAATTAATTACAATTATTTATTAACATTTTTAAATACATATTTTATACATAAAATGTTTTTAGATAGAAGCATAAAGTATATTCAATGAGGGATATTAATATTAATGAATGTAAGATATGGATTGGTGTGTTTGAATTAATTGATATGGTTTGTTGAACCAGTAAAATGTATTCAATCAAATTGTTTAGTATTTAAACATGTGTACTGGGAGGTTAGAGTGTCTGATGAAGTCTTATTGACGAAAACGCAGTTTTTGGTGAATATAGAAGAGCGTTCATTTCGTATATGTTGCTCAGCTCATTGGTTTGAGCATTTTATTCCAGTGGATTATTGCTAATAAATTCCTTTGATCACTACCAGCGAGCACAAGCACTTTTTTTGAACTTATTGGTTGGTTTGTAAGTGCTGACATCCGTTGTATGTTTTGAGGCAATAAAAAGTGCTATATATAAGTTGCTAGAAACAATAATCAGTATAAATAATCGAAAAAAACATGATACTTATATATCTCAGCTAACAGTTGTAGTCAACACCTCTCCTCCACTCTGCTCAGTGTGTATAGACAGAAACCTTCTCAAAGTTAGGACTTAAATAGCAGAAGATACAACCTTATGACAACTTTTTTTTTTTTTTTTTACAAGAATACAAAAGAACCAGCCCCCACTAGCCAGCAGCCAATTAACACAATCTAGCGCAGGTAAAGAAAGGCTACAGCTAATTCAAGATGTCCTGTTCATGTTCTTTGAACAATCACTGCATAAACAAACAAGCCCAGAGTCAGCAGTTCTGACTAGGCATACTAAAGCTATTATCCTACTGAGAGTAAGCACTACAGAAAGCCACAAAATGAAAGTTTTTAAACAGATAACAGAGCAATGAGACTCTACAGAATGCTTTTTAACTGCAAACAAATCAGCTACCTGTGCAGATTAGTTAATAGCAATAAAAATACACTCAAAAACTGTGCAGCAGGCAATAAAAAGTGCTATATATAAATTGCTAGAAACAATAATCAGTATAAATAATCGAAAAAAAACAGGATACTTATATATCTCAGCTAACAGTTATAGTCAACACGTCTCCTCTAATCTGCTCAGTGTGTATAGACAGAAACCCTCTCAAAGTTAGGGATTAAATAGCAGAAGATACAACCTTAAGACAACTTTTTTTTTTTTTTTTAGAGGACCACAAAAGATCCAGCCCCCACTAGCCAGCAGCCAATTAACACAATCTAGCCCAGGTAAAGAAAGGCTTCAGCTAATTCAGGATGGCCTTTTCAAGTGCTTTGAACAATCACATTATAAATAAACAATCCCAGAGCCAGCAATTCTGACTAGGACATTCTAAAGCTATTATCATACAGAGAGTAAGCACTACAGAAAGCCACAAAATTAAAGTTTTTAAACAGATAATGGAGCAATGAAACTCTACAGAATGTTTTTTTAACTGCAAACAAATCAGTTACCAGTGCAGATTAGTTAATAGCAATAAAAATACACTAAAAAACTGTGCAACAGGCAATAACAAGTGCTATACATAAATTGCTAGAAACAATAATCAGTATAAATAATCGAAAAAAAAACAAGATACTTATATATCTCAACTTACAGTTGTAGTCAACACCTCTCCTCCACTCTTCGCAGTGTGTATAGACAGAAACCCGCTCAAAGTTAGGGCTTAAATAGCAGAAGATACAACCTTAAGACAACTTTTTTTTTTTTTTTTACAAGAATACAAAAGAACCAGCCCCCACTAGCCAGCAGCTAATCAACACAATCTAGCCCAGGTAAAGAAAGGCTACAGCTAATTCAAGATGGCCTGTTCATGTGCTTTGAACAATCACTGTATAAACAAACAAGCCCAGAGCCAGCAATTCTGACTAGGACATGCTAAAGCTATTATCCTACAGAGAGTAAGCACTACAGAAAGCCACAAAATGAAAGTTTTTAAACAGATAAAGGAGCAATGACACTCTACAGAATGTTTTTTTAACTGCAAACAAATCAGCTACCCATGCAGATTAGTTAATAGCAATACAAATACACTCAAAAACTGTGCAGCAAGCAATAAACAGTGCTATATATAAATTCTAGAAACAATAATCAGTATAAATAATCGAAAAAAACAGGATACTTATATATCTCAGCTAACAGTTGTAGTCAACACCTCTCTTCCACTCTGCTCAGTGTGTATAGACAGAAACCCTCTCAAAGTTAGGGCTTAAATACCAGAAGATGCAACCTTAAAACAACATTTTTTTTTGTACAAGAACACAAAAGAACCAGCCCTTACTAGCCAGCAGCCAATTAACACAATCTAGCCCAGGTAAAGAAAGGCTACAGCTAATTCAAGATGGCCTGTTCATGTGCTTTGAACAATCACTGTATAAAC
>NC_056746.1:755709733-755749563 GCF_019279795.1 Protopterus annectens | reverse complement strand
TGTTTTTTTTCACGCTCACCTTGGGACAGTAATATGCTTTCAGACTGCTCACTCTCTAAACATTCCCTATCGGCATCTTTGCCTTTGCAGATGATGCCACCCACCTAGAAGTAGGCCTCTGGGAGCACTGTGTTCAGTAATCGTGGTAGCGCATTCTGTAAATGCGTAATGCTGTAGTGTGATAAGGTAGTTAGGTGTATGTTCAACTCCCCACCCTGCCAAGTCTGTGTGTATGTGTGTGTGTTTCCAGCTCCCTGGGGACACAGTAATGCTTTTAGATGCCTCACAACCCATACATTCCCTATCGCCGTCTTTGCCTTTGCGGATGATGTCACCCACCAAGAAGTATGCCTCTGGGAGTGCTGTGTTTAGTAATCTCGGTAGCGCGTTCTGTAAATGTGTAATGCAGTAGTGTGATAAGGTAGCTAGGTGTATGTTCAACTCCCGGCCCTGCCAAGTGTGTGTGTGTGTTTCCAGCTGCCTGGGGACACAGTAATGCTTTTAGATGCCTCACAACACATACATTCCCTATCGGCGTCTTTGCCTTTGCGGATGATGTCACCCACCTAGAAGTATGCCTCTGGGAGTGCTGTGTTCAGTAATCTCAGTAGCGCGTTCTGTAAATGTGTAATGCTGTAGTGTAATAAGGTAGTTAGGTGTATGTTCAACTCCCGGCCCTGCCAAGTGTGTGTGTGTGTGTGTGTGTTTCCAGCTGCCTGGGGACACAGTAATGCTTATAGATGCCTCAGAACACATACATTTCCTATCGGCGTCTTTGCCTTTGCAGATGATGTCACCCACCTAGAAGTATGCCTCTGGGAGTGCTGTGTTCAGTAATCTCTGTAGCGTGTTCTGTAAATGCGTAATGCTGTAGTGTGATAAGGTAGTTAGGTGTATGTTCAACTCCCGGCCCTGCCAAGTATGTGTGTGTGTGTGTTTCCTGTTTCCTGGGGACACAGTAATGCTTTTAGATGCCTCACAACACATACATTCCCTATCGGCGTCTTTGCCTTTGCGGATGATGTCACCCACCTAGAAGTATGCCTCTGGGAGTGCTGTGTTCAGTAATCTCGGTATCGCGTTCTGTAAATGCGTAATGCTGTAGTGTGATAAGGTAGTTAGGTGTATGTTCAACTCCCGGCCCTGCCAAGTGTGTGTGTGTTTTCAACTGCCTGGGGACGCAGTAATGCTTTTAGATGCCTCACAACACATACATTCCCTATCGGCGTCTTTGCCTTTGCGGATGATGTCACCCACCTAGAAGTATGCCTCTGGGAGTGCTGTGTTCAGCAATCTCGGTATCGCGTTCTGTAAATGCGTAATGCTGTAGTGTGATAAAGTAGTTAGGTGTATGTTCAACTCCCGGCCCTGCCAAGTGTGTGTTTATGTGTGTGTGTTTCCAGCTGCCGGGGGACACAGTAATGCTTTTAGATGCCTCACAACACATACATTCTCTATCGGTGTCTTTGCCTTTGTGGATGATGTCACCCACCTAGAAGTATACCTCTGGGAGTGCTGTGCTCAGTAATCTTGGTAGCGCATTCTGTAAATGTGTAATGCTGTAGTTTAATAATGTATGTGTATACATTGCCAGGTGCAGGACTGGACTATGGTTGAATGCATGGAGGGGTGTCCATGGCCAGGAATGGTGATCTGTACAGCCTGGCAGGTACAGCCTGTGACTGTCCCACAACCTCCAGTATATGGCTGACACATGCTGAAACAGTGCACATGCAGAGACACACATAAAACAAACAGCTAGGGATAACACATACACACACACATTGCATCAACATTGGGCCATGCAAAACCTTTTGTCCCTCACACACACACAAATGCATACATGTTGATTGGCTGGTTCAATGACAGGCTCTGGAAAAGAAACTACATACCCTGTGCATATGATGACACCTGTGCCACCTCTTGTAATGTGTAACATTGATGCAGGTACAGACTAACATGGTGCTGATGCACAGGGTGGCTTCATAGCACTGTAATAATATTACAATGTTGTTAACACAAAGTGTGAATTGGTTCTAGGTGTATGTAAGCAGGCATGATACATTACAGCTATGATCATCAATGTAGTATAGTGTACAGCACTGTTAATTCTGAAGATGTATTATCCATCCATGTGCCATTTGACTGGCGTGTGTAGTATTGGCAGCATGTGTTTCAGAGTGTGCAGTATGTGTGTGATGTGTGTAATACAGATTTTCATGTATTTATATGTGAACATGGTGAAGGTGCACTGTCTGCATGTACATGTATAGTGGACACATTGGAATGGTGACATGCCCTGTATTACACACTGTTAAGACTTCATAGTTTCTATTGGTGGCCAGTATGCATTATGCTACACATATTGTTGTACTTGTCTACACATGTGTGATTGCTATGGTTTTACACGGTGCTGTGGGTGATACTGTTACTATCTGTGATTGTTTTGCATTATGGTAGTAGACACGACCTCAACAGTCTGAATAACCAATTGTTATATGATATCTTCACAACTGACCCACACATGTAGGACACACAGTAGCATGTGGATCCTACATGTACTATACTATACCAGTACGTACTAGTATTGACCGCCACACATTGCTGGGACCATTACTGTTTGACATACAGCCATGTTAGTTACAAGCAAAGACAATAGGGATATTCCTGTCCACATCTGGGAATTCATACTGTGGCCTAGAATGCATTCTGCACATGACACAGTTATTCTACACAAGGGTATCATACAGACAGATACGTGTTATCCAACCCATGCTGTAAACCTATAAGGCTAAAAAGAGTCAGTTATCCACATTTACTACACATACTTTACCAACAGTAACACATAGGTATTACACCCCAATATGTATAATGGGTAACAATGTGTACATATAGATAAGTGCTATGTCATTTGTCATTTGATATTTGCATTTACAATGGTATTTTGAAGTACATCACTGTATCACATATGCAATGAGAGTTCTGCACGCATATCCTCCAAGGTGGTTGTACAACTATGATGAATGTCCATTACTGACATACTTTGCTGTGTTTGAACTGTTCTGCAGTAATACACATACATGAACAGTCACTCACATTATGTATATAAACTGTCATGTGTGTGTGTGTGTGTGTGTGTGTGTGTGTGTGTGTGTGACACAGATGACCTAGGCCACAGACAATTCTGGTACATGTAGTTGACAAGTGCTTTAATGCTCCACCAGATGTGTCCAGGCACCAGAACTGTGACTTCAGCGACACAAACACATGCTAGAGTAAAGTTTCTGTATATGCGTGTGCCTCATTATGGCATTCCTGTTCATGTGTGTGGGCATTTCTGATGTGTGTCATCAGCCACAGTTGAACTGCACATCCAGCCTCCCCCACTAGGTGACCATGAGGGTTGTCCCCATTGCCAAATGTTTTGTACAGCTGCATCAGATGCCACATATCGGAAGCATTGCAGCTTCCAGGGCATCCAGCACACACATTCATTATTATGGGCTGGCCATCACACACAAATCGCCACTTCATGGAGGGGAAGCCCTTGTGGATGATGTAGGCCCTACCACACTCACTGCTTGGTGCTTTGATGCATATGTGCGTGCAGTGTATTGCACACAGTACTTAGGGTATTCCACTATTGTGTGGAAAAGACACATATTGCTGTCCAATAACTTACGGGAATTGGGGATATATACATCATCACTGACATATGCTGACATGGCATTCATGAACTGGTGCAGTACCCTGGATGCTGATGTTTGTAAAATCCGCATCATATCACCAGTTGATCTCTGGAAGGTACCTGTTGCTGGTATCCTTAGAGCAACACATACCTTGGTTTCCACTGGGATAGGTTTCCCTCTGTTGGTTCTGTGTGTGAGACATGACCTGCACAGCTCCACAATCTTCTGCAGGAGGTCTCTGTCCACTCTATAGCGCTCTACTCTCTCCAGCTCATGTAGCCCCTGGTAGGTTACCCTGTGCCTGCACACTCCTCTCCGTCTACTCACTGTGTGATGCTAAGCAGCATTCACATTGGCACAACCCTCCACATGTTGCATATGTTGATGTATAATAGCAATGGCAGCCCCTAACATTATGTTGTCTCAGTTAAGCTTTTACAGTTTTCACTTCTCTTAGTATACTACAGTGTTGCAGTGTGTCTGAGAAAAACATGGTGGAATGCTGTTTGTAGAGTTGTACGTGCTGTACTGTGCTGGCCTACTGTACTGGCTGTGTAATATACTCAGTCTGATTGTTTTCACCTGCTAGCTGTGGTAGTTCTCCTTGGTTAACTTACTGCTATTTGTTTACCTTCCTTTTCACTGTTTGTGTCCACAGTGAGCGGCGCTGTGCATAGGAGCACAGTGAAGTGCACATCTGCTTCCACGTGCACACACAGGCTTATACATGCGTACAAACACTTACACTGGCTTACACAACATTACACGGGCTTCAACAATCTTACAGTAGCTTACTCATTCTTCAACTCGCGCACATGGGCTGACACACATGCACACATGCTTACTCGGGCTTACAGGCTTGCACGGGCGCAAACACACTTCACCAGGTTTGCAAGGAACTTCAGTGATATCCATAGTGTACACCATCAGTTTACTGACTTTACCTAGGATAAATCATAACACGCCTCTTCCACTGATGAGTCACTGACAGCAAACATGTGACACACTGCTCCAATAAGATTAGAGTGTTTTATACATACACACTCATGATGTCACCTATCTTCTACGCTGATAGTCCCCTTAACCTACTCTTACACTGTAGAGGCTTGGCCCATATGGCATGACATATTGTGCTTCACTATCCTCAGCCTCAATTGCATAGGATTGCCTACTAATGCTTGGTTACATCTCTGAGAGTGTGCTTCCACACATAGCAACCACTACTCAGTAGCCATGTTGTCTTCAGCTTGCCATTCACCTGCATGATGAACTAACTTTTAACTGACATTACAATTTGTATGTATATTTTACATATTTGTCTTGTTTTGTATGCACAGCGCGTACTCGCGCCGCTGCGCTATGCTTAAACACCGGAGATCGGGGGAGGACAACTACAGTTTTATTAATTTCCAATAGAAAAACATGCCACTGGCCTTATATTTGGCCATTGGCATGCTTCTTCAACTAAATCCATCCTTTATTTGCAGATGACATTGCTCCGTTTAGCTACTTGCAGAACGTTACTTGGTTAACATCCATGTACATTTCTGCACATAACTCTACTCTTGCACGGACACCTTACTGTTTCATGTATCGCATATTTTACATCATTTGCAAAGCTTTCACCTACAAATGGGGTAATTTGCATATCCTAACATTGTCCGTGCAACGTTCGTTTAAGGGGCTGTGTTACACGTCTCTACAGGATATTGCTGAATAGCTCGGCAGACATCTTGCCTTGCTCTACTCTTACTCTACTCGTACACGCCAACCAAAGCTTCGTGAATCTTGGCCTAAGCTTTGCTGTGTGCTAATATGTCTATTTGTGGAGTAAGCATGGCTGTAGGTATGTTTTGACCTGCTACGTCTGTCATTTCTACAGGGCACCTCCCACTTTCATCATTTGTAGAGGTGACAGCCCTATAGGAACTATATGTACAGCTGTGACATTTGACAAGTCCACACACACCTGTGGTCAATACTAAACTGACTACTTCAGCACTTTTCCTACCTTCAGATTTGTCTTGTAGTGGTATAGTCGATAATACTGTTTCCTATAACATGTATCTGTTTCTGATACAAGATATGTCATTTTATTACACCACTACACACAATATATGAAGAAATCACAGGCCAGATGCCATTACATTCCTTTTGTAGGACACACCTGCCCAGAGTGTTGTGTTCCTCACAAAAGCCAACAGGTGCTAATCAAAACATATTCTGCTATCATCTACCTTATGTGTTCACCGGTATTTGCACTTTCCGTCAGTGGCAGAACTCACATGCGAGTGTGGAAGACTGAACACTGTATCGGGGACACTACATAGCACCCTGAGGGAGACATTTATGTTGTTTCTATTAACCTTCCACATTGACTATCACAGGGCATTAGTATTCATCCAAATTTATCGAGGTACATGCTTTTGACTTATACATGTTTTGTCATTTGTCATCACGTCTTTCTTCACACCTGTCCACCTAATCTCACTAGTTCTGTACATTTATTTAGGTCAGGGTTACCTTCATACCTCTCAACTGTACACATTTTGGGTAAATGTCCCGAACTTAGACTTCTGATTTTGTTCCTTTTTTAATAATATTGTGCCTTTCTGGTAATTTAGTGGGACGTCATTAGGGACTGTGGGGTTAGACAATAATGACAGACATTTGTAGTTTACAATTAATAACCCTCAAAACATTCATACTAATGACTGATCCATTATTCTATCAACGTTCTGACTTTGTAAGAGGAATATTTGAAATATTCCCTATTTGTACTTATTTTAAAATGCCTTTGTCCAGATGTCTTATTCTGATTGACAGGTATAGTTACCATCTTATTCGTACGCATGTATGTCCATGATAATTGCTTACACGACACTAATATAACTCCCTACATCTTCCCCCAATAGTTTACACAATATCCAGTAGATGGGTTCTTCATTTTTGGAAGTTAGAGGTGTCTGCTATACCCACATAGGAATATTAATCACTCCCATGGGGCGGACCTCATAAATCTGTGCCAATCAACACCTAGGCACCTAGGCCCATTATTGCATACCCATGATTCCCAGACCTGACACCCCTCCACAGTAGTCATAACACATATTTAATGTGAGCGATAATAAAGTATGACGACACTTCTAAGCACTATCCACTCTCCGCATGTCAGGACATATGTCATACATTCTGTCAACCCATGTGTTATTACACTTGCACAAGCTACTGTTGCATGTACAGCTATATTGTAGTTGTGGATGATACTTCTTTGCAGCAATCATTACAGGACAGTGCGTGTATAGATTCACAATTTTTGGGGTCCTGCAAAAAACACCGATATCCATGTTTAAAGAGTAGGACTTACAGATCTGGCACACTGATACTTTCCAGGCAATAGTTTTGAAAGCAGCAGTGTATTTACCTTAATTGCATGTCTGTATGTCTATCCATATTAGCTATGGTGTAACCTATTTATGTACATGTGTTATATCTACGAGGACATTTGTTTATATGTTTGTTAGGTATATATCAATTAATGTTGTATGTGTTTGTGTGTGTATATACATATATATATATATATATATATGTATATATATATGTATATATATATATATATATATATATATATATATATATATATATGTGTATATATATATATATATATATATATATATATATATATATATATATATATATATATATATATATATATATATATATAGATAGATATAGATATGTCTGTACATTCTTTATTTCATATATTTATTTAGTTTAAGTCTGTGGATATATATCTATACACAAATGTGTATATCCATATATAGACATTACGTGTAGAAACCAGCATTCATTTGCTATGCTGTGAGTGGATTACACACGCACAGGCGCACTTGCATTTCCTTATTGTGGGTTATGCGCAGGCGCACATGCATATCCTTATTGTGAGTTACATATGTTTACTAAGTCTTTGTGCTTACGTGGGCTTTATTACTTGTGACAGTACCAGTAAAATATCTGTAATCCGGTTAATGGACATATGCGAAACACACGTTCACCTTTACATATTTAAATGTCTGTACAGCACAGATGCATTCATTACACTTTAACATTATATGTGCTGTAGTCATAGTTGAACTGGGACTGCATTCACGTTGGCCGGATGCTGTAACCACTATACTTTTGGTGTTTTGACTCATTTATATGCATACCCATAGTACATAGCTACATTAACATATGCCTCACCGCTTCACTTACGACACAGGCATCCATTCTCCTGCTGGGAAAAATGCGGTACTACATATTACACATTCCCTATTCCCTGCTGGGAAAAATGCAGTACTACATATTACACATTCCCTATTCCCTACTGCTCTGGACCCAAGCTGCATATTTAATCACTGCAGGGATATTCAGAACCCCAAGGCTTATAGTCCTGACACATACAAGTCTTTAATTGTCAGGGTGTTCATGTGGTGATCTGGGTTTAGGCTTGTCCGCCTGGTGAACGGAACTGCCCCGACCGTGTTCAAATGTCAGACAAAGCACATGGACAGAGTTTGTCCATTTTAAACATTTTATCTGTGTTTACAGACACAGGAGTTTGGGCACCTGTCAGCAGCTTATAATGATGGCAATACATAATATGGGTGGGGGGTAGTTACAATACATAATCCATGGTGAGTGGTGTTGCCATTCACATTATTTTACCTGTGTTTACAGACACAGGTGTATGGGCACCTGTCAGCAGCTTATAATGTTGGCAATACATAATATGGGTGGGGGTGGTTACAATACATAATCCACGGTGAGTGGCGTTCCCATTCACATTTGACTATTTCCTGTATTCATTCATACAAGGTTTATTATTTTGGACATGAATTAATTATGAATTAACTTCAGGTATGCAGTAGTACAGTAAACATATGTGAAGGTTTGTTACAGTAAAAATGTACGGACCTCTGTAATACTCGGGGACTACCCCACATCCTTCACAACATTTCATGCTAATGTACATACTATTATTCTGTGAACTTTCGAAGTTTGTGAGAGCAGTATTTACATCTGTCCCTATTTGTCCACCCATCATTTTAGGCTTTGTCCAGATTTTGTTGCTGTAATAGGTTGAGAGGTGGTGTCAGTATGTGATTGAGTTGAATATATACTGTCGATAATTCAGTGGGGAGTAGGGTTACCACCTCTTCCTCTTTGCGAGGGGAAGTCCCACTTTGGACAGTTGTGTCCTGCGACAAAACCTAAGACATGGCAAGTGTCCTGTGATTTTAAGACAGAGGTATATTTCTTATTTTCTTTAATAGTTGCATGATACACGTATTTTGTATCTGAAACACATAACTATTATTTGGGATAGCATAAGCAATTCAAATGCTATGAAATAAGCTTTTATCTTGGCAAACAAGTGTAATTCTGTCCTTTGCACTGGCCGGGGGTATGTTTTATCCTGCAAATTCTCACATTTCTACAAAAGATGTCCCACCTTGGGCATCTGAACAGGTGGCAACCCTAGTGGGGAGACCTGCATGGTGGACAGGTGTTCCATCCTGCGTAGTATGTTTTGCATGTCTGTCTAGAAACTGAACAGTACCGTGACTACACATACATGTTTTGTCCAGATGTGTACAGTACTAGACACCGTGGCGTAAACAACTCTGATGTTTCAACAGGTTACTTATCCCACACGGGATGTACACACATTTTGCCAGAACATGAACGTGCGGGCATTTGGATTTACGTAACTGTGATGGGATGTTTACACACGTGGGATACATATTTGCAATCCTGACACTGCCTAGGACGATACTTCCTACTACATATGGGGAATACTCGTTATGTGTAGGTGTACGGCTGTGCAAGGCTGGTAGCTAGATTTGGTGGACATTCGGACATGGGTGCGGGTTATGTGCTATACAGGGGTTGTTGCGTATTGCATTTGCATGCATGGGTTCTGCATTTGGATGACCCGGTTCCGCATATAGCATCCTATGTGTATGTGCCGGTTACGTTCCTGTTCATGTGTATAGCACATTTTAATATTCATATGTTTGTGTGAGTTTAGTATACAATTTGGACTGTCAGGTTTCTTTACAGTTGTTATATGGCCACAACTGCCCAGCTGTGTACTATCACTACCACTGTGGGACTGCTGGTGACCCTACCCATGGGGCTAGATGTGTGTATTGGCGGCGCGCTGACATGATGCGCTTCACTTCCACTGGGTATAACTACTGACAGTGCAGTACATTACGGACACACGATTTTAAATATCATTTGTTCCATGGACGGAAACTCATATTGTGTTGCGTGCATTTCTGTTTGGTTCTCAATTTTGTGTGGCCGGGAACTATCTTGCATGCTTTGCATACGTTTCATTATCCATGGGCACTGATAGGTGCGATTACTATTGCAGGCAGGCTATAATATTCAGCAGTTTAGGTTGCTCATCGACAGCCGATATTGACACGCCTCCGGGTGCAGCTTAGTAACACCCCATGCACTCGCGCACGGGTCCTATGCACGTGGATGTGGTGGCAGCGCACCTTCATTAATATGCATATGGCGCTACTACACCATATATATGCTGCACGGCCGGCACAGGCCTTACACCGGCCTTGCGCCAAGCTTCATGAATCCGGGGGTTTGTGTTTCATGGTGTTATTGTGTAGAATTAAGTTCAAAAGGAGGTGTAAGTTTGAAGATCAGGTCCATTGTGAGCACATGCGTGTGTGTTTGTGTGTGTGTGTGTATGTACAGAGTTGTATATTTGGATTGAGAAATTAGAAAAGAGATAAAAGATGGAAGGAGCAGGATTATACATTATGAGCAATAAATAAGAGAAATAAGAAAAGTGGTAAGGTAGGAGAGACTGTTAGTATGAAATATGTATAGGTGACAGATAATTTAATTTAAAAGTTTTAAGTGAAACTGTTACCTATTTGCATAGAGATTTAGTTCATAGAATCATAGGAATTATAAGGCAATTAAATCATGAAACCACGTCTGCCTTGCATACATATATCCTAATAATATACCTCCTACTTCCAATAGGGTGAACCTGGTCAGACACAGGATACGTTTGTGTTTACCCATCCGATTGTCAAGGTTGTTTTTGCAAGATGCTAGGGCGTCACTCTGCTTAACACATAAAGACAGTTTATTCCTGCAAAGAGGTAAATGTTGGATATTAAATCTATCCCTTCATTATGTTTTGCTTATATGCTAGTAGACATTTAAGTCTTTAGATCATGTGTTTCTGAAGCTGTTGATCTTATAGAGATGCAAGAGGTCCTGGAAGGGTGGGTTCTTAAATTTTTTGGGAGGTAAAACACAAATTTCTGCATAAGAGCTTGTAGGAGACAAAGTGTAGAGATAAAGCTTTATGTCTGTCATCATAGGGTCTTTAGAACAGTTAGCATTTTAATTAGAAACCACTGAATCCTTTCTAATAGAGATATGTCTGGCAGGTATACATCAAGGGAGGCACTCCACTAAATAATTGTTGTAATAAAGCTGAGTAGAGAGGGGTAATAACATCTTTTGACCTGGATGGGAGGTCTTTAGTTATCCTTTGTGGTATATAAACGGGTTTTCTGACTGCTGATGATATACAGTGTTTAAAGAGAGGGAGTACTGACCATGGTGCCAAGATCTCTATGTGTTCTATCAGTTTATGATTGGTTGCTGGCGGATTTATTTATTTTTTTACAAAAAGCAACAATGCTACACTTTTCTGCATCTAGTTTTAGCTCATTTTTAGTACACTATTGTTTTGTGAGGTTTAATTCTTATTGCAGGCTACATAATTACCACCTAATACTTTAACTATGTGGTTATTTCCTTTTAGCCAATTCCTAACCCATCTTACCATGTATAGGTCTACACTGAAATCTTTTAGTTTGTTAACAATACCAGAATGAGGGATGGTACCAAGTTGTTGTCCAGATCTAACTAGGCTGTGCAGACTGTGAGACCTCCATCCATAGGCTCTGCAATTTTCAAAAAAAATTCACTAGGTTGAACAAACATGATTTTCCCTTTACAAAACCTACTGCTGAAGGTCAAGGTATAAAAGATTTTTGATGTTGTGGTTAAGTTAGATATAATGCACTCCATAGCCCTACAAATTAAGCTAGTTAGACTAATTTTGACTATAGTTCCCTAAGTCAGAGGTGGGCCTTCCCTAATGGAGGGGCATTATAACTGCAGTCTTCTATGCTTCAGGGACATACTCAGTGGCTCAACATAAGATGAACAAGTTTAAGAGGAGTTGAGAAAGTGCATGTTTGGCACTGTTTATTGTACAACCATGTGTGTTGTCTGTTCCCATCAAAATAGTATTTTTGGCTTTTTAGAGCAAAGTTAGGACATGTCAAATTTGAGATTTATTAATTTGTAACATTTTGAGGGTTGTGACTGTGGGAAATTTGTACTAAACTTATCTGCATCCTTTAGATCAGAGTAGATGATATAAGTTTGGATTAATCCAGAGCACTGCTTTGAAAGGTCTCTGATTTCTAACACAGTTAAAAAAGGATTTGTAATTGTCCTTAGCTTCAGCTCCAGTTTTAGTTTAGTTTTGAGCCTCCTAATGGTAGCTTTCAGTTCTTTGCTAAGTCTTTAAGGTAGATGGATTTATATTTTTTGTAAGATTTTTGGAGATTGTTTTGAGATGATGCCTGAGGAATGGAGAAAAAGTGTTTTGGTACCAATTTTTAAGAGTAAGGGTGTTGTGTAGAGCTGTAGTAACTACAGAGGGATTAAACTGATCAGTCACAGCATGAAGTTATGGGAAAGAGTAGTGGAAGCTAGATTAAGAAGGGACGTGATGATTAGTGATCAGCAGTATGGTTTCATGCCGAGAAAGAGAACTACAGATGTGATGTTTGCTCTGAGAGTGATGATGGAGAAGTACAGAGAAGGTCAGAAGGAGTTGCATTGTGTTTTTGTAGACTTAGAGAAAGCATATGACAGGGTGCTTAGAGAGGAGTTATGGTATTGTATCAGGAAGTCGGGAGTGTCAGAGAAGTATGTAAGAGTGGTACAGGATATGTATGAGGGTAATGTGACAGCAGTGAGGTCTGAGGTGGGAGTGTCGGATTCGTTTAAGGTGGAGGTGGGATTACATCAAGGATCAGTTCTGAGCCCTTTCTCATTTGCAATGGTGATGGACAGGTTGACAGACGAGATCAGACAGGAGTCCCCGTGGACTATGATGTTTGCAGATGACATTGTGATCTGTAGTGAGAGTAGGAAACAGGTGGAGGAGACCCTGGAGAGATGGAGATATGCTCTAGAGGGAAGAGGAATGAAGGTCAGCAGGACTAAGACAGAATATATGTGTGTGAATGAGAGGGAGGATAGAGGAATGGTGTGGATGCAAGGAGTAGAGGTGGCGAAGGTGGATGAGTTTAAATACTTGGGATCAATAGTTCAGAACAATGGTGAGTGTGGAAGAGAGGTGAAGAAGAGAGTACAGGCAGGATGGAGTGGGTGGAGAAGAGTGTCAGGAATGATTTGTGACAGACGGGTACCAGTAAGAGTGAAAGGGAAGGTCTACAAGAGGGTAGTGAGACCAGCTATGTTATATGGGTTGGAGATAGTGACATTGACAAAAAGGCAGGAGTTAGAGCTGGATGTGGCATAGTTAAACATGTTAAGATTTACACTAGGTGTGATGAGGGTGGACAGGATTAGGAATAAGTATATTAGATGGTCAGCCCAGGTTGGAAAGTTTGGAGACAAAACCAGTGAGGTAAGATTAAGTTGGTTTAGACATGTGCTGAGGAGGGATGCTGAGTATATTGGGAAAAAGATGCTAAGGATGAAGCTACCAGGTAAGAGGAAAAGAGGAAGGCCTAAGATAAGGTTTATGGATGTGGTGAAAGAGGACATGCAGTTGGTTGGTGTGACAGAGCAAGATGCAGAGGACAGGAAGAAATGGAAACAGATGATCCGTTGTGGTGACCCCTTATGAGAACAGCTGAAAGAAGAGGTTTTTCTCCTGTTGGACAACTTGTTAATGGTAGTGGACCACCATGGTGAGTTACTTTCAAGCTTCCCAGTTTATCTGGTTCTTGTAAGGACTGCTTGATCTCAACATTCTTCCAAGTTGCAGTAAAGCTCCAAAGCATAAGTAGCAGTTGTGGCTACATGGAGACTTGTGGCAACCTAAATAAATTTAGAGATCTTATTACAGTGTTTGAGTAAATTTGCTCTTTTGAAGTCCTTAAGATCAGATTTGTTTTCTGGGAAGGAGTGTGTGGCTTTAAAGGAAATGTTTGTTAGATTATGATCAGATTTAACCAATGATAGGGATATTATGGGAGTGGTATGGGAAGGGGCTATGTTGTTAGAGACAAGCTCTAGAACACGGCGATGGTTACTTATACAATGAATTGGTTAATAAAACATAAGCAGTACAACAGATAATTACTTGTACAGGAAAGACATGCCCCACTGTCTCATTGTAGTTCATTTACTGCTTATTACTATCAGCAATTATTGTCAGATAAGAAAATAAAAAATACAAAATGGATGTGGACACTTGCTTTTTTCAGTGATCAAATTAAAAGTTTGTTGCTTAATAAATTATTTTTCAGACTTTTATACTATCTTTTATACTTTATATTCTTTATAGTTTTAGAGCAATAATGACACCAAATGGAGGGGAAATGGATTATAACACTGCAGCTTATTGTTCACCCAGAAGGATTACGTAAACATAAGCAAGACAATGACACCAAGTACTAAACTATTTTATTTTATTTTATTTTATATTTGTTGACCAGGCTAGTCTAGCTGGATACATATCCATTTTCAGCAGAGGCCTGGGGAGAAAAGCTCCACACAAATACATTAAGGCATTAAAAATTTAGAAAAAAAAAATGACTAGCTTAAATTATACAGCATAACATGTAAAGAAAGTAAATTTTGTGACTACTGTACAGAGACATTAGAGCAGATTTTGGAGATAAACATGTCTTAATTCAATAGAGGGGTTACAAATACAATCAGGCAACAGTTAAACATAGTAATTAAGCATCAACATTCATTTGAGAGAAAAAATAAAAACCACTAAGTAAGAAAAAGAAAAAGAGAGACTAGGAAGGACAATAATGCAGGTAAGAAGGGGTTAGTAGTTGATAGTCAATGACTCTCAAGGTGGGGTATTTGTTATAAAGCATGAGAGGAGGGGAGGAGAAAAAGTGAAGAGTATTTTTCAATCAGGCTTTGAGCAGGGACAAAGCCATTGTCTTTTTAGGTAATGTCTGAGGTGTTTCTTAAAGAGTTGTGTAGATGAGAGAGAAGTGAGTGTATTTGGAAGCTTATTCCAGATTCTACCAACAACATTGGAAAAGAGTGAATCTCCTGCTTTGTTATTAGCTATATTGTTGGCAATGTGTAATTTATTAGCTGAGCATAGTGTTGTAAGATTTTTGTATGGGGAGATCAGATTAGAGAGGATAGGGGTGTTGGTGGGGTGGTGCAGAATGTTTTGTGCAATCAGCAGTTGATTGTACTGTAGTTGGTTTTGTAGTTCTAACCAACTGAGTTGTTGAAGGTTGAGACAATGGTGGGTTCTATAAGGGGAGCCAGTGGCAAATCTAGTAATAGTATTATAGCTAGTTTCCAGTTTGGAAAGATTAAGCTTAGATAGATTGGTATAAATGGCAGATGCATAGAACAGGGTAGAAGTAAGCTGATTCTGGGCAATAGATTTCCTAGCTAGTGGGGTAAGGAAGGGTTTTATTTTATATTATACCATGACCCCCCCGAAACGTGCACGCTGATTGGCCAGCGTGCCCGTTGTAAATGGAGTTATACTAATGGAAAAAGGTCCGGTCCCCCGGACTTTTTTCTCTTAGTATAACTTGTTTTTTAAAAACACTGTCTCGCTATGTTAAACCCATTTAACATAGCGAGACAGCTTAAAATAAGCAACGGAGATCTCCGTTGCTTATTTTAAAGCTGTCTCGCCATGTTAAACCCATTTAACATAGCGAGACAGTGTTTTAAAGCAACGGAGAGCAAGATCTCCGTTGCTTTTTGTGTCTCGCTATGTTAAATGAGTTTAACATAGCGAGACAGTTTAAAATAAGCAACGGAGATGTCCGTTGCTTATTTTAAACCGTCTTGCTATGTTAAACTCATTTAACATAGCAGATAAAAAGCAACGGAGATCTTGATTCTCCGTTTTGCTCACAGCTCTGATGTACTGCGCAGGCGCAGTACATCAGAACTGCCGGATGCCAGACATCTGCGGAAGGGCAGTAAACAGGCATTATACTATGCCATTATTTAAGAAAAGTAACAGTTTCTTTTCTTAAATAATGTCATAATAGCAATAACCACTTCTGGTGTGGGTAATGCTAATTTACCCACGGTTGGCTTTGTTTGGTCCCTCGGGCTTCGCCCTTGGGACCAAACCACGCCAACCGTGGGTAAAATTAGCATTACCCACACCCAGGCGTGGGTTATTGCTATATTCTATTATATTCTATTTAATGACGCCATCACTCCTGCTCTTTATATATATATATATATATATATATATATATATATATATATATATATCTGTGTGTGTGTGTGTGTGTGTGTGTGTGTGTGTGTGTGTGTATACATTTTGCCACCAGAGAATAGCTGCCACCCTGTGTTCCAGTCTTGTGAACATGGAATCAGTGTGCAGACTGATGGAGTCACCAATCACTAATACATTGACATGTGGGTTTATTGTCAGCAGCCTAGTGACTTCTCACTGAGTATGTGTGTATGGTATGTAGAAGTTATAGATATCTGCTAACTTTACCAAGGCTTTGCTTTCTTTGTTATATGAGGCTTTCACAACCTCAATCCAAGTTGATTTGGCATGAATATGTAGAAGTGTGGATCTTGGTGTGTGCTGCTCACAAAGCATACTTATTCGTGAAAAGGTGGCCTCCATGTTGTGTACATTTTTACACTTTTCAAGCATGACGTTATGTGGTCAAGTAACTGTTCACTGTTTGTGAGTATTAGGCAGGTGTTACACTGCCTAAGAATATCAAGTGATATTAGTCTGTCAATATGAGGAACAACAGAATGATGGTTTACCATTATTGCCAGGTGTGTCTAAATCTTGTACGGATGAGTGCAAAGGTATAAAGTTGCTAATTGTAGATTAAAGGAAGTGGGATGATGTGCAAGTGGATAGACTTGCCTGAGTAATTGGAATAAGGAACAGTAATGGCTTTTTGAAGAAGTGACAAGGAGAGATGGTGGCAAGGAAGTCAGGAACACCAGTGACAAATAAAAGTAATAGTGCATATGCAATAAGGCCAGATAAGCAACAATTGGAGGAAAGAGAACAGCTAGTATATCAACTACCAAAAAGATGTCTCTGTATGAAATACCTGCATGCAACATACTCAGCTTGCAGCCATGCAGTAATATCAAAAACAGTCTGACTAGCTAATAGCACAAATACAATTAAAGCAGTGGAATTGTGCACACAGATTTGCAGCTGGTAGTAGTTTATTTTATTTTATTATTTATTTTATATTTGTTGACCGGGTTTGTCCGACTGACCTAGAAATACCCATTTTCAGCGGAGGCCCGAAGAGAAAAGCTCCAACAGAAAATAGAAATTTTACATATTGAATACATATAGAAATACATTCATCAGTACCACACATTATTGCATTGCAGTGTCATACATGAAATACATAGAAATACATTCATGAGAAGGATACATTCATATTTACATATTATATACATAACAGTGCAATAGTTACATAGCTGAAATATTTTACTAGTTATGTTTGTACAGTGATGTACCAAGAGGAGAAGATAAAGTAGTAAGTTTGTTTATTGAAGAGAAGGAAGAGAGAAGAGAAGTCGTAGGTTATAGGGGAGTGTTTACGGGAGATAATTACATTGGCAAGTCCATTTTTCATGAAGGTATTTTTTTTGTAGCGGTTTTGAATTGATTTTTATCAGAAAATCATGCAGCTATAGCAGAAAAGCAGCAACATGGAGCATTTTACAGAAATGCACAATAATATCTGCAAACAATATCTCCAAACCAAGCAAGATGGTCCAGTCACTCTAAGGGAAAAAATGAAATGTGCTCACTACTCTTTAACAACTTCTGCAGTGCAGTGCACAAAGGTGCAAAAAGCAGAGCAATGTAAAGCAAAGCAGAAAAACACAGCAACTATTTGGATTACAGCATATTGATAGGCTATTAGCATGTAGAATTCTCAGAACAGTATCAAATTACCATTGCTCACAAGTATAAAATAGAAATATTCTAAAATAATCCACAGAGATTAACTAATTTATGTGCAAATCAGCAAACTGCACTGAAAACTAGCAAACCTTTTCATTGTGGATGGTAAATGACAATACTAAATGAATAAATATATTTGTGTAGAATTGAATGGACTTAGCGAGAGTTTCAAATCAGGTAAAAAGGTCAAATGTATTTGTAGCCAAGAGTCAGATATGCAGCTCGGAATCTTTGAGCCAAAAAGGGAGTTTAGAATTTCGGTTGCTGTGAAGGAGAGAAGAAAACAAAGGAAAATAAAATAAAATCAATGTTCTCCCCTTTCATAAATGATAACGTGGGTAAGAGAAAAAGGAAATCAAAGCACTTACCTATGAATAATTATTAATGTGAGAAACAGATAATGGGAAAGGGATGGTGAAAGTTATCAGCTTTGACCTATAGTGAAAGTAGCAAAAACTTATCATAAAGAGTAGTTTCAACTTCTGTTGCCATTACATGAAATAAAGAAAAGAAAAGACAAGGAACATCTGAACACAAGGAAAGGAAAAAGAATAGACAGAATAAATGATGAAGGCAGTCAAAACTCTTACCTTTGACTGCTGTGATAATGAGGGGACAACTGCGGCACTTACAGCAAAGCCATGTTAAAGAAGGTCTATACACAGAGAACGCATGGTTAATCATGAAAGGGTAATGTAGTTACTTTTTATTGGTGTGGTAGTGATGAAAGGGAAAGAAGATCAGTATATGCAAATTGTTAAGATGAATGATCTAAGATGCAGTAGTGGGAGGAGAAGCATATGTTCTTCCTTTGGAAGGACAGAGTTTAAGATGCAAGACAATTACTGATAACTATTTTAGGGGCTAAGTAAATATATAACTAAGTTTGTATACTACTACCACCAGTAGCAAAGTGTCTTTCTGCAGGATAGAACTGGAGTCTCTTCTGCATTAGATACAGCAGAAAAGAGAAAGTGATGGAATACCTAATATATGGTAAGGTGACTCTGAAGCCTACTGTGATGGCCAGGCAGTGACAGACAGATGAGGATTTTTAATCCCACTGCTGCCGACCACTGTGATGTCCAGTGGGTTGACACTGTAGTCCTCAAATCCACTCTGCTGCTCAAAAATAAATCATCTAAATCTAAACTCTGGTACCCTCCAGATGTATGGTCTTTTGAGTCACACCACACGTACCAAATGGCACAGATATATGAATCACTAAATAATTCACTAAGTGCAGTTGTACACAAGAACATGCAGGGCATATGCATTGTTGCCCTGCATTATCAACACCCAAGCAGAAGATGAATCATACACAATACTTCTGTGACAAGAGTCTTTGCTTTAGCACCCCAAATCCCTTTCTTAGCAATGATTAAGTTTTACTGCCTTCTGGTACTTAGCTGCCCACAATAACTATACATACATTATTATCCAGGGAAAGCCAGTAATATTCACCTCTCTATAATCTTTTGTCCTGGCCCAGAGTCAAACACTGCTGCCATCCCATATTACTTAACAGATATTGTTTCACTCTTTTTAAAAAGCCAAAGAAATATGAACAAAAATGATGTGTGTAGCAGAGCAGCCTGCTCATTTAGAAGTGGCTACCAGCAGCTGTTTACCATTTATCAATAAGCAGCCTGCTATCAATGAAGACATAAGTAAACAGACTTCCTCTTTCCTTTCTTCTTGGTATCATTCTCCATGTTTTTTTTTTCCAAGAGCTACTGCTTGAAGACCTATCTTCTTCCAGTGTCCCTATTTTTACTTCCCTTTTGTTGTGAGATACTCTCCTTTAGGTTTTCTGATTTTTCTTCCCCCGTCTTTTCCCCTTCCTCTGTTTTCCTTCAGTCTTTGTACTATCTCCCTAGTCAGACTAAGTACTGCTACTTCTGGGTGTGTTCTGTGTTTTGCTGAATGGGATTTATGAGATTTACCCTTGTTTGCCCTGTCTATTTTTGCACCTCCCCCATCCGTCTTCCTTTCCACTGCATATTTATAATTCTTCCTTGTACATGTATTCTTTTATCCCTTCATTTTTTTTCTGTGGTCCACCTGATTAATATATTTTATATACCTTCTTCCCTGCTGGCCTAGTTGTGCCATACAAACAACACTGTCCAAGGCCAAGAATACAGCTTCTATGGGACCTGACAATACCCCTGAGGTGTTCTACATGAACTACAGTGTGAGCTGGCACCTCACATATGTGCCCTGTTCAATCACAGCCTCACCTCAGGCTTTGTCCCTACCGAATGGTGCACTGCTACAGTCATTGCTCTCCACAAAGGAGTGGCTACAGACCCCTGGGAACTATTGCCCCATTAGCTTGACAAGTCTGATATGCAAAGCTATGGAACACATCATCATGGACCTAATAAATAAAGATATAGGGAATCTGCAAACTCTGGATCCCACACAGTTTGGGTTTGTGAAGGGTAGATCATGGCTGCTCAACCTGGTCAACTTCTTTGAGTCAGTCATCAGAGCTGTTGATGAAGGCAATGTGGTTCATACAGCCTACCTTGATCTGGCCTAGACCTTTGATACCATTCCCCACTCAGGAATCATAGAAAAACTCACTGAGCTAGGTATCAACCCCTATATCACTAGGTGGGTTGCAAACTGGCTCACAGATATAACCCACAGTGTGAAAGTAGCTGACTCCACATCAGACTGCAGACCAGTCATGAGTGGAGTCCCACAGGGTTCGGTCCTGGGTCCTCTTCTGTTTGGTATCTACTTCTATGAAGTCCAGGCCAACATGAATGGACTCTGGCTGACAAAGTTCACAGATGTTTGCATGTTGGGAGCCATAATTAACTCCTCAAGTGATGTTGACATCCTACAGAAAGGCCTCACTGAGACCAACGACTGGTGTCACAATCATGGCCTTAAGCTCAATGCCAAAAAATGTATCGTCATCCCTGTCAGAAAATATGTATTAGTGTATGTATTAGTAATATGCTTAGTGCATTTAAGGCTTGAAAAGGGTTAACACATTTATTCTATTTCACACTGCATAAATCTGTACGAATTGCAGAAGCTTTCTAACCTTGTATTGTCATGAAATATGCTCAGCTATGCTTTGGAAATTTACAGGGAAGCAGATAATTTCTGCTTGTGTCAGGAAAATAATGAATAGGACAATATCACTTGTATTAATGTTATGAGACTTAGACAAGGAGTTCTGCTTGTGCTGTGAGAAAATACACAGCTGCAGAAGCTATAGATAATCAGAACAAAGACTGCTTGAAAATATGAACTGCAATCAGCATTTGCTTGTGCCTAAGTTAGAGAAGTACCTTGAAATGTAACACATGTATTACAACTACACAATAGAAGCTTGTAACGGGCTAGGGCCCACCAAATCCAGGTTGTTTTTCTCAAAATGTTTTTCATAAATCCAGTCATGTCAGCAGAAAATCTGAGTAACATCTGCTGTAGAACAATACTGAAAGTTGTGTTTAATTACGTCAGCCATAGAAGGCCATGTCTTGTAGAACAGTATAAGAATAGCATACTTCCTGTTAGTAGTTAGGCAAAATCCTGTATTTGCATGTTTTTGTCTTCTTGCAGCAAGTTATTAAATGTGCCTTAACTGAACCATATGTGTATTGGTCTTTGAAGTTTTTTCCTTTGACAGATTGGTCCTTCGGACTGGAAACCCTCACTTCGCCTCGGATCAGACAGGCCAGGTGGCTTGAAACCGTACAGGGAAGAAACCACATCGGTTCTTCTTATTTGAAAAGCCCTCCGACTGAATTGTCGTACAAAAGAGGCCAGCCACTTTCTGATCTGCGACTGAAGGACGGGTTTTTCATGAACCAGGTGATCAATCACAAAGGCTCAGGTAAGGTGAATCTACCTTTTTTTTCTGACTAGATTTGTATTGTTTTTGTCAGGGACTGTATTTTTTTTACAAGTCAGGGACAGAAAAGATTACTGTCTTGTCATAGATCAGGGGAAACAGAGCAGGTAGGCAGTCATTCTGAAGAGACTATAACAAAATCTGTGGTACCACGTTAAAAATAAGGAGTTATGTAACGATTAAAAGGGTAGAACAAAATGGGTAATAATTGCACAAAATGACCTCAAAATCTGCCATTAACCGAAGATGCAAAATACATGCAGTCACAGCGTGCTGATAATATTAAATACTACTCAAAATGGGTTAATAAGTATGAATTTGAACATAAATTAGAAAAATCCTCGCTTATCAAACTTGTGAAACAGTTTAAAACCGATTCCAAAGGTCGGGTAAAAAAGCAGCGCTAATTAGGAATTCCTCAGGCACACAGGTGGATTGAGGAAATAAACCACAGGGAACAAAAAAACAATAATTCAAAAGCAATGTTTTTAGATAAAGAGGACAATAACTTAGTAATAGCATTGGCCCTTCTGCCTCCCTTACCAGAATATGAAGCAAGTGAACAAGTTAGTCCACCCCCGCAATATCCTGCTGTTACCGTAAATAGAGACAGTACAAAAGCAAAACCGTTTATTAGAGATCCCATCGAGACCAGGTCTCGAACACGGGCAAGTAATTCAAAAGGGGACATTGAATTATATCAAATAGGTAGAAATTCATGATCTATGAGTGAAGGAGAAATATGCCCACTCATAGAAGTACCTAATCCTCAGGCAGGGCAAGATGGTCAGGACCCAACTATTCTAGTGTACAGACTCATAGGGACAGATTCATAACCCAGAGGCTCCCTTCACTCTGGAATAAAATCCCAGTCCAGGTTAGGCAGAGTCCCTCATTGACTCTCTTCAAGAGGAATCTTGATGAGTGGATGGGAGATCGTAGGTTTACCCCGGGTATCACTTCTGTGTCACTGTTAGACAGAGGCACAGTATACTAACCTCAAAAAAGGGCATAGCAAAATAAATTTAAAATGGGTGGCGAAAGCCAAGCACATTCTGGCTAGGCTTATAAATGCCCTAGGGCAGATAGCCTAGTATGAACCTATGAACCTATGAACCTATGACTCTGGACTCCTGAAGACATCCAGAAAGCCACTAAGGGAATTCCCCATCCAAAAGTTAATTTTAGACAGTTCTTAGAAGATTTACAATGAATGAGGCTGAGTTATAATTTAAATGGAGAAGAGGTAGAAAAAGTAGTCAGACAAATTGTGGGACCAGATTGGCACATGATTAGTGGCAACTGGAATCCCCATGATGCTGCACACAGGCCCCTCCCACATAGCAGCGCAGAGCTAGACAACAGAGTAAAAGGTCTTACAGACTGCATCTCTGAGAAATGGAAGCCTAGGGCAGACTGGACTTGCATTAATCAATGCATCCAACAAGAAGGTGAAACTATTGACAGATATTATGCCAGACTGTTAGAATGTTTTCATAACCATTGTGGAATGCAGGTTCCTGAAGACCAGACACAAGATTCCCCATATGAGCAGCAGTTAAAGAATGCATTTTTGAAAGGCAGCATTGCACCCATAAGCAGTTTTATTACAAAGCACATGGTAGATCATCATACAAGCAGGTTACAGTCATTACTTGAATATGCTAGACATGCCAAAAGGCATTTTAATAGCAAAAAGAAAAAGAAAACCCAAGTATTTTCTGTAGAAGATGGAGCAGAAGTTTATGTAGTACAGTCTGGGAAAAAGGGCAAGAGAAATGCCCAGGGAAACAAACAATTTGATCAGTGATCAGAGGACTTTGAAGGGCGAAAGAATAGGGGTGAATGTTTCAAATGTGGTAAAAAGGGACACTTGGCAAGGGATTGCAATAAAAACAAGAAGGCAACCATGGAAGACAAGGAGGGTAAGGACTGACTATATGAAAGGCAAGAATCACTAGAAGGGGATAACAGAGAAATGACAAATGAGAATGTGATAGAGGGACTAGAGGATGTGACAGAAGAAACAGAGGAAGTGCAGGAAGTTACGGATAGTGAAGAAAATGAAATACTGGATTTAGCTTTATTAAGCTTAGAGCTATATTTAGCAGACACGAAACCAGAAGTTACACTCCTGGTAGAAGGGAGGGAAGTCAAATTCTTGTGTGACTCAGGGGCATCACGGACCCTGCTACATCCCTCCAAACTGTCATAGAATTCAGAGTCACCTGATTATATACTAGTGAAAGCAGCTAATGGACAGCTGTATCGGGAGCCCCTCTCCCATAATATTGCAATAACTGATCCTGTTTCAGGATTGACCCAGAAAAGTAAAATTGTTGTTTCTGCAAAATGCCCAGTAAACCTCTTGGGCAGAGACCTTATGCAGCTATTTGGTATAGCAGTAGTTCTGACTGTGCAGGGTATGGAAGCACAGTGACAAATTAATACCTTTGCAGTGCAATCGGAGGGTGAAATGTTTTATTGGTACAGCCAGGACTTGGTTACGACTGGTCCAGGGGCAGTGACCGAAGAGTTGATGAACGTAACCATCAGCAAGTTCCCCTCCCTTGATATTGTTAAACAATATGTGTTGCACTGTACACTGTATTATTGTAATACACCAGGACCTGATAAGGAATATGAGCAAGAATTGTTCAGAAATCGTGCAAACAGATTGATATTACATAATCTGTACTGGGACATGAAAGGGAACAGTGTAGCCAGCTGTTCATTGCCCCAGGAGTTCTTTGCACTCTATAAATCTAATCAATTACCACATGTTAGCTTAACTAAGGACAAGAATGTAAAATGGGTAGACCTAGGAGAAAAAGTCACGAGATGGGAAAAGCAGACAGAGTTAGAACTATCAGAACAAGGAATACAAAGGCAGAAGTTGAATTGGACAACTTAGACCCACCCAGCCGTGCACTTGCAGTCTAGCAAGGACAGATGATTATTTATTTATTTATTTATTTATTTGCAGTTGGTTTACCAGGATAGTCCATTGGGCCAAAAAGAACCCATTTTCAATGGAGTCCTGGGGAGAAAAGCTCCAAAACAAAGATTACAAAAAGATTACATTAGTTTACAATTTCAATCATTTGTAGATTAGAGACAAATCTTTAAACAATGGTAACAAAAAGATTACAGCAGTTTAAAATTTCAGTCAGTTGTGGGTTACAGAAAAAACAAAACAAAGGTTAAGCAGTTACAGTGATAAGTTATGGGTTTTATTTTGTAGGAAAACTAAGATATGAGCAGATTAAATAAAGATTCTTAGGTTAAGTTCTGTATAAGAGCAAGCATTGCTGTTGTGTAAATATATAGTTCCTTGAGTGGAATTGTAGGGATTGTCAAATGATAAGATGTTGTTACAGTTGGCTAAATTGGTGTCTAGTAATATATGATATAGTTGTTTGTAGAAGGTGGGGAAAAGGCTATGAGGGGTGGGTGCAGGAGCATTCCCATGAGGATGTTAAATGTGAGTGCAGTAATTTTTTAAAGGCAGGGAGGTTGGTGGTGATACGGATAGAGGGAGGAAGTGAGTTCCATATGCGTGCCAGGGCATTGGATAGGAGGTTTTGTCCTGGAGAGTGAAGGGGTTTGTACAGCTCTATTAGGTTTTGGTTATTAGATCTTAGGAGTCTTTGTGGCATGTGCATTTTAAAGGTAGAGTTGAGAGAGGGACAGAGGGAGGGTTGAAAAATTAGTTTGTGAGCAAAAGTGAGCTGAGTATATGAGAGATAGTGAGGAAGCTCTAGCCAATTGAGTTTGTGCAGAGATGTACAGTGATGGGTAGATGATTTGTGGCTGGTGGCAAATTTGGCAATCTTATTATAACAGGAGGACAGTTTAGTTTTGAGAGATGATTGTAGGTTTGTTAGGAGGGGCACCATACAGGAGAGAGGGGATGAGAAATGTAGTAGCAAGAGTGATCTTTGTAGATATAGTGAGGAATTGATTGTTACGGTGCAGCATGCCGAGTTTTTGGTGGGTTTTTTTATGTTTAGTAGAAGGTGGCTTTTGAATTTAAGCTGGTCATCAATCTGGACTCCTAGTAGTTTGGTTTCAGATACTAGTTCGAGAGGTGTATTATTCTGGCTAGTGATGGAGAATAGTGTACTATCAAAGGTTGTGGTTTTGAGGGGGTAAATACCATAAGTTTGGTTTTTGATGCATTGAGTGCTAGATGATTGTCCTTCATCCACTGTTCTGTGGTAGAGAAGGCGTCTTGAGTTAGATGTAAAAGAGTGGGGATGGATCTGGCTGCACAAATAATTGTAGAATCATCTGCATATTGAATAAGTTTAGCATGGGGAATTGAATGGAAAAAATTGTTTATGAATATATTGAAAAGGAGAGGGCCCAAGATGGATCCTTGGGGGACACCAGTGGGTGTGTTAAGGAAAGTGGAGATGGCTTTTTTCCACTTGACAGCTTGTTGTCTGTTAGAGAGATAGCTGGTGAACCAGTTGAGAGAGGAAGGGGATAGGTTTAGGTGAGATAGTTTAGTAAGGAGAAGGTTGTGAGAGATAGTATCAAAGGCCTTAGACAGGTCAAGTAAGAGGGTAGATACAGTGGAGCCAGAATCTGTGTCTTTATTTACAGTTTCCAGGAAGGAAAGGAGGGCAGTCATGGTACTGTGACCTGGTCTGAATCCCTGTTGTGTGGAAGTTAGTAAGTTATTATCTAAGAGATAGGGAAGGAATTGAAGATGGATACATTTCTCTGGGAGTTTTGATATAGGAGAGAGGATGGCGATGGGACGAAAGTTAGTAATATTGTTATTATTGCCTCCTTTGTGCAGGGGAATGATGAAAGCCCTTTTCCAGAGTTTGGGTACAAGACCTTCTTGGATAGAGCGATTGATTAGGATGCTGATGGGGAAGGCAATGGCTTCGGCAGCTATGCTGAGGAAGGATGATGGAATGTTATCGGGGGCTTTGGAGCATGGTTTTAGCTTTTGAAGGAGTTTTCTTATGGTAGAAGTAGGAATAGGTTTTAGGGAGAATGATGGGAGTTGGGAGGCTGAAGATGAAGGGGATGACGATAGGGAAGATGCAGAAGTAGGGGGTGAGGTGTTATTAGAGAAGGATGAGGTTAGATTAGAAATAGAGTCTATAAAAAATGAATTGAATTGGGTAGCCAGATCTATATCTTGTGCATTTGGGTCTGGGCTTGGGTTTTCTGTTGAGCCAGGTTTTAGGAGGGCAGTGATGCCTTTCCAGAATTTTTGTGGATTGGTTTTGTGGTTGTTTTGGAGTAAGGAGAAATAATTCTGTTTATCAATTGTGATAAGCTTTTTAACTCTATTGCGAAGTGTTTTGAATTCATTAAGGGTGGTGGGAGTTTTGTTTCTTTGGTAACACGACCATGTTTTGTCTCTGAGTCGCATAGCAGTTTTTGTGTTTTTTGTTAGCCAGGGGGTGGTTTTGTTACTTATTCTTTTGGTTTTTATGGGGGCAAAACTATTCAGCAGTTTTAGGAAAGTTGTATTGAAGTGCTCAACAGCATTATCTAGGGGTAGAGTTTTTAGGGGGTTCCAGTTTATTGATTTTAAGGAGTCAGAGAAGGCTATTGGGTTGAATTTTTTTAGATAGCGAGTGCTGATGTAATTATGGGTTACTTGTAATGGAGATGGAAGACGTCTGGTGTAAATGGGAAGGTGGTCACTGAGGGAATTAGGAAGAGTTCCACTATCATTGTAGTTGTGAGGGTGAGAGACTAAGATCCAGTCTAGGGTACTTCCACTGGTAAAACTCAAGTTACCTACTTTCATATCTAACTTCTCTAGTGCACACTGCAGACTGCATTCTTTTCAATCTTACCTTTAAGCATCCCTGTTACTAGCACTTTCTCTAATACCTAAAAAGATCATCTCTACTTGACTCCAAGTAGACTTTTCTCTATCTGTTAAACCTAGCACTTGCTCCTACAGTACTTATTACCTTGATATGGCACTCTTATAGATAGCACCCCAAAAAGGCAAACCCCCATTTCTCGGTCACCCACGTCCCCCGGAATCTCTTTTAAAGTTTTTTTGTCTAGTCCTTCTAGCATGTCGTGGGATCAGTTGCTAGTGTCCTCTCCTGCTCAGCTGGTGAACCTGGGAATATTGAGGCAATGTTACAATTGCCTCATGTACCTGAACAACCCTCTCCTCCTCCCACAAAACACAAATACATGCGAGAGATGCAACTATCTGCCAAACTGGAGGCTGAGCTCTCTCAACATAGGACTGGCAAGACCAGTCAGGAGGAGAAGGTTACCACACACACTATAGACCCAGTCTCACATAGTACCATCACAACCTCAAATCATACACATAAACACACAAAGACATACTCAAGTGGCTCTGATCAAAAATCTACCAAAACAGCAGAGGCCACCAAAGCAGACACCCAAACAACCACCACCTCAGAACACAACACCTGCAACACATAGACCTCACAGTCAGAGTGTCAAACAGTCACAGCCCTTAAGGCAAAACACAATGCCAGACACACTAGTCATTGGTGACTCCATAGTCAGACACACTGACGTCCCGCTCACCAGACTGAGTAAAGAGAAGGTCACAGTAAGCTGCCTGTCGGGTGCTAGAATCTGCCACATAACGCAAGCACTCAGGTCTCTCAACAGCAGGTACAAATACGACTCAGTCATTGTCCACGCTGGTGTAAACGACCTGAGACGTACCTCCTTGGACTACATGAAAAGAGACATTGAGGAGCTCTCTGATTATGTAGCCCAGGCAGGTATGACCCTGACCTTGAGCAGTATCCTACCTTCACCAAGAATGATGCCACAATACAGAGATAAGATGACCAGCTTTAACAATTGGCTTAAACTCTGGTGTCATTCAAAAGGGATCAATGTCTGTCTGCCTGGGATGACATGCTGGACAAGCCACGCTGCCAAGGGATGGCTTGCACCTGTCACCCTGGAATTCTGGATATTGGCAAAGGCTCTTGCCACCCCATAGTGCCTTTTCAGGCAAGGCTCAAATTCTAAACCTACCACCCTAGAACACAAAAAGGAAAAAACTAAGGGTAATGCTGCTCAATGCCAGAAGTCTAAATCTCAAAATGCACGACTCACGAGGCCCTTCTCAGTATGGAGAACATTGATGTCTGTGCAGTGACAGAAACCTGGTTCAAGGCTCCTGAGAGCACCCCAGCACTATCAGGTTTTACCTCTTATCATGCGTTCCGGCCCCAAAATCCGGCCAATACCAAGAAAGGAGGGGGGGTATCCATATTCATCAAGGACACCCACACCTCAAGACTGGTGGCAACGCACGATGCATCGGAGACCATCCAGGTGCAATTAACCATAGGCAAGACTGCTCTGCAAATTGTAGCATGTTACAGGCCACCTCACAAACTCAGGAACCTCACATGGCCTTCCTGAAAACACTAGAGGGGATAAATGTATCACCAAACACCATCATACTAGGTGACTTCAATTACCCTAATATAGACTGGGAACACTACTCAAGCCTAAACACCCTAGCCCAAAAGTTCCTGGAATTCATAAACTCAAATGCCATGGAACAACTAGTCACCATCCCCACAAGAGGAGAAAACATACTTGATCTCATCATCACGAACATGGGAGCACAATGTTCAACACCGAAGTATACCCCTCACTGGTGAGATCAGATCACAAACTAATCTCGCTGGAGGTCCTCATCCCACCCCACCTGAAATAAAAAGACCACAGTAAAGAACTTCTCAAAGCCGACTTCACACTTCTAAAGACTAGTGTGGTCTCCTTTAAGGCCCCGAGCCGGCGGAAAACAGTACTCAAGCCGCTGAATCACTTACAAATGCCTTCTACCAGCACCTGCAGGACTGCATGGATAAGGCAATCCCAAGCAAAACAAAGACTCTTTGTACCAAAGGCAGGCGTCCAGTCTGGTGGACCCCAGCCATAAACAAACTCTACAACAAAAGGAGGAAGCTACTACAAGATAGAGCAAAATCCTTAAAAGGTAAGACACCCTTGATCACTATAAGTAAAAAACTAAGAGCTCTCATAAAATCATCCAAAGCAAATTTTGAGAGAAAAATAGCTAAAGACTCAAAAGACAATCATAAGGCCTTCTTTAGCTATGTTAGAAACCTGGGAGGAAACTCCCAGATATGCTCAGAACTAGTTCAAAATGATGTGAAGATTACTGATCCTACAGACATTGCCAACATACTGGCTGACAGGTTCAGTGCAAACTTTCCCCCCCCTCCCCCCCAAAAGGAGAGATATCTATACCAAGCGATTGCAGCCCCCCAAACATCTCCAACGCCCAAGTGAGAACTGCTCTCCAAAGCAAAAAACACAGCATCCATGGGACCTGATGGTGTCCCCGGCTGTGTGCTCCACGAACTCAACGAGGAATTAAACCCACAGCTAGGACAGCTGTTTAATCATAGTCTTACCTCTGGATACGTACCCAGGGAGTGGCGCACTGCAACTGTGGTCCCACTTCACAAAGGCGGTGCCTCCACCGACCCTGGAAATTACCGCCCATTAGCTTGACAAGCCTTATCTGCAAAGCCATGGAGAGGATCATAATGGACCTCATAAATAAAGACATAGGAATTTGCAGACTTTGGATCCATCCCAGTTTGGCTTTGTCAAAGGCAGATCATGCCTTCTAAACTTGGTTGACTTTTGAAACAGTCACCAAAGCCATTGATGAGGAAAGGCAGTCCATACAGCCTACCTCGATCTGGCGAAGGCCTTGATACAATACCCCACTCGGGTATCATTGAAAAACTCAAGAGCTTAAATGTTAACCCATACATCACAAGAGGGGTTGCAAACTGGCTGAGTTACAGAACCCACAGGGTCAGAGTTGCTGGCGCCATGTCAGACTCAAAGCCTGTCACAAGTGATGTACCACAGGGCTCAGTCCTGGGCCCACTCTTGTTTGGCATCTACTTTTCCAAGTACAAGCAAACACAGGAGGGTTATGGCTGACAAAGTTTGCAGATGACTGCAAACTGGGCCATAGTAGAAAACACATCTGACACAGATATCCTTCAGAAGGATCTCACAGAAATGGATAACTGGTGCCAGAGCCATGGCCTAAAGTTAAATGCCAAAAAATGCATAGTCATACCCTTCGGGAAACAAGGTTACCCTAGCTACCAAATAGGTGGCAATCCACTGAGCACAGAAGAAGTTATCAGGGACCTGGGGACCCAGGTTGATAGTAGTCTGTCATTCGACACCCATGTAGCTAAAGTAGTTAGGAAGACCTTCTACATTGCCCACTTTATCATGAAGGGATTCTCATCTAGATCAAGGGAGGTCATAGTCCCTATACTCATCACTCATCAGACCAATGATTGAGTACAATGCCCCATTCGGAATGTATCTGACCCGACACTTGTAGCAGCTGGAGAGGCCACAAAGTTCCTCACCAAAAGGATAAAGGGTCTCAAACATCTGTCCTATGCTGCCCGACTGAAAGAACTCCAGCTCTATTCAGTCGCTTACCGCTTGCTCAGAGGTGACCTTTGCCTAACATACAAGGCCATGTCAAACCCAGATTTGATGAATATGCTTCACCTCAAAAAATCTAGATCCGTCAGAGCCACAAGGGCGGGAGACTTAAACCTCGACACAGCTATTAATAGGACGTGCTGGAGGGATAGATTCATCACCCAAAGACTCCCTATGCTGTGGAATAAAATCCCGGTATATGTGAGGCAGAGCACCTTGCTGGCCTTGTTCAAGAGAAATCTTGACCAATGGATGGGAGATCGCAGATATACCCCAGGGATTACCTCAGTGTCACTGCTCGACAGAGGCACAGCAAAATAATGGGTATAGTTCCCCATACTAAAGGGGTGGCGTAAGCCACAAAACTATGGGCTAGGCTTGTAAATGCCCTCGGGCAGATAGCCTAGTATGAACCTATGAACCTATGAACCTATGAGAAGTCTTTAGAGGGCCTAGTAGGGAGGATGATGAGCTGAGAGTACTTATAAAGGTTGATGTTTAGGCGGTGTGTAGGTGAATGAATGGAAGACCAATTAATATTAGTGTCTCCCATGATAATAGTTTCATTACTGATATTGGTAGAAAGCCAGGATAGTATATCTTCAAGTACTGAGATATTGTCTCCAGGGGGAATGTAAAGTGACGCTATGCAAATGTGTTTGTGTTTATTTAAAGAAAATAGAGCTAGAACTAATTCTGCATTGGAGAATTGTGGAATAGGTTTGTTGTAGGGAGTAATGGATAGGGAGGATGAGTAAAGTAGAGCTACCCCCCCCCACCCTTTTTCTGTACCCGGTCTTTTCTGATGATATAGTAGTTTGGTGGTACTATTTCAGCATCTTTTATATGTGGTTTTAACCAGGTTTCTGAAATAGCTAGGATGTCAGGCTTGTTGTGGTGAAGCCAGGCATGAAAATTGGGGATTTTGTTAACTATGCTTCGGGCATTTAGAGAAGCTAATAGTATGGATTTTGATGTAGGGTAAGTGGTGTTTGGGCCTGGGTTAGGGTGTATATCTCCTGATAGAAGTATGGTTGATAAGAGTTGGAAAATGGTGGTGGGGTGTTTGGATTGTCTTGTTTGTATCTTGTATGTTGTTGGGTTTATGTGGATATTGGAGGTTAGAGAGGGGCTAAAGGGTTTATAAGTAGAGCTTAGTTTGTAGTTAAAAAATAGATGGGTCTTTATGGGATACAGTGCAGGGGAGAGAGATTGAGACAAATGAGTTTGAGTGGGTTGAAGGGAGTGAGCTGGTTGAGTGAAGTAGTGGTGTGTGACTTATGGAGTTGGGCTGGGTGAGGTGATAGATATAAGTAAGGTTTAGTATTAGTAGTAGTTGGATTGAGAATGATGTTAATTTAGCAAGCATATTGAGGCTGATAAATTAGAATATGTAGTTTAGGTAGGAGGATTAGGAATAGATTTTGTGTTCAGTATGAAGGGTGGTATGAGTAGATGGATTATAGGGGGAGGGGGAAGATGATGGTGAAAGGGGAGGAGTGTGATAGGTAGAGAGGAAGAAGGTGGAGAAAGGGGTGGGGTGTAAACGGTAGACAGGAAGTAGGAGTGGTCTGGTAAGTATAAGTGTAGATGCACTGGGGGTGGGTGGGATTTGGGGGTAGGGGAGCAGAGTGAGCCAGAGGCGAGCAGTGGAATGAAAATGGCAATGGAGCAGCTGGAGGAGAGACAATCAGTCAGCAGAGCTGATTACCTTTGGAAAGGTTAGCAAGACTAAAGTGGGAAGGAACACAGATAGGTAGGGAGGCTGTTATAGAGCAGGAGAGTGTAATAAGTAAGAAAAAGGGTACAGTGTGAAGTGTTAGAGTAGTTCAGTTTAATAGAAGTATGGAGTCATAACGGCAGAATGTGAAATAGATAAGCAGGAGAAAAGTTTAGATGGGATAGGGGTGCCACCTACTGGACAAAGCTGGTATTACAATTAACTATAGTGGGGAGGGTAGGCTCTTGATAATTTAGGAAAGTGAGAAAAAATTAGTAAGTGGGGTACTGAGAGGTGGTGTAGGAGATTTGTTTACTAAGGTAGCTAGTTTAGGGGGTAAAAGGCTGCTGGCTGACCGGGCTCAGGGCGAGCTTTAGAACCCCTGAAATAATAGCGGGCTGTAGTAAATGTTACAGGCAGGACATAGGTAACATACTTTTATTTTCTTTTCCTTGAGAGAGGAAGCAGGGAGTAGAGTCTGAGAGATGACACCACGGTTTATTGTTGAAAGGGTCCTTTGTCTCCAGGTAGGTAGGTTCTCAGAAAATATAGGCTGGAAGGTAGGTTCTCAGAAAAATATAGGCCGGAACAGCACAGTGTAGAGCAGGGTACGTGTGTGTGAGAGAGAGAGAGAGACAACAGTGGTGGTGAGTAGCAAGAAGCTAGCATTAACATAAGTACATTAGTACAAAGTTGAGAGAAAAAACAGTTAGACAATGTACATTCACTTTTATGTACTATGTTACTAGTATCCTGAGACAGCTTATAATTAGCAATCCTATTAGAGGAGGAAGATAATGCCTTACAGAATATACCAGAAACTCTTTGGTCAACAGAAAAGTCAGATGTAGGACTTATTCGTACAGCAGGACCAGTTACTATCATGCCAAAGTCAGCATTTAGACCACAAAAAAGACAGCATCCCTTAAGAAAAGATGCAGAGGTAGGAATCAAACCTATTATAGCAGCTTTACTTAAGGAAGGGGTGCTGGTGGAATCTCCTGATTCACCATGTAACACACCCTTATTTCCTGTTAAGAAAGTGAATGGAGAGTGGCGTATGGTCCAAGATTTACAAGCTTTAAATGGCCTTGGTAATACCAAGGGCACCACGATTGCCAGACCCACACACCATGTTGAATGATTTAAAACCTCAACAGAAATATTTTTCTGTGGTAGATATCAGCAATGCGTTCTTTTCTATACTGTTACACCCTGGCAGCCAATATTGGTTTGCATTCACATTTCAGGGGAAAAGGTATACATATACGCAACTTCCACAGGGATATTGTGAAAGTCCAACAATATTCTCACAAGAAATGGCAAGCAACTTGTCGAGATTTACCCCACCAAGAGGTAGTCAGATTTTACTTCATGTTGATGATATCCTGCTGGCGGCCCCCACCCAGCAAGATTGCAAAGAAGATACCAAATTGCTATTACAATTTTTAGCCACTGAAGGACATAAAGTAAACAAAAATAAACTGCAGCTTTGGAAAAAACAAGTTAAATACCTAGGATATGTAATATCCAAAGAGGGTAGGACATTAGATGAGGACAGTAAAGTAGCGATTTTACAAGCACCAAAACCCACTACCAAGAAGGAAATGATGTCCTTCCTGGGTACGACTAATTTTTGCAGGAGCTGGATTCCAAACTACGCCTTGGAATCTGCACTGCTGAGTATCCTGATATATAAAAAGCCTATGGCAGCAGAGGATTTGTTACAATGGACACCAGAAGCAGAATCTGCTTTCTGCAAAATGAAACAGTTAATAGTGTCCTCATTAGTTTTGGGCTTACCAAACTATCAGAAATGTTTTTTCCAAACTGTAGATTGTAAGCAAGGTTATATGACATCAGTGTTAACACAGCAGCGTGGGGACAAGCAACGCCCTATTGCTTATTATTCATCACAACTAGACCCAGTGGCACGGTCTTTATCCCACTGTGTACAAGCAGTAGTTGCAGCTGCAATGGCAGTACAGGCTTCGGCCTCAGTAGTTTTGTTCCACCCTCTCACATTGAGAGTGCCTCATGCAGTCACGATTATTTTGCTGCAAGAGAAGGTAGCATATCTTTCCCCTGTAGGCATCTTTCCTGTATGACTATATTGTTGAGCCAACCTCATATGATAATTGATCAATGCACGACTTTGAACCCTTCTACCTTGCTCCCAACCCCTGCAGATGGCACACCGCACAGCTGCCTGCAGGCAATTGAGCAAAATACGCTGCCTAGAAAAGATCTTACGGATGTCCCCTTGGATAATGCTGAGGTGAAATACTACGTGGATGGCTCGTGTAAAAGGGGTCCTGCAGGACAGAACCTAGCAGGATATGCAGTAGTTTCTGATACTGAGATTATAGAAGTGAAACCCTTACCACGCAATTTATCTACACAGGCAGCAGAATTGATTGCCTTGACATGGGCATGTACCTTAGCAAAGGGTAAATGTGTGAACATTTTCACTGACAGCTAGTACGCTTTTTCTACTGTACATGTTTTTGCGCAACAGTGGAAAAATCGAGGAATGATAACATCTACTGGCAAACCAATCAATCATGCACAGTTTATTTTAGATCTTTTAGAATCTATTCAGTTACCTCAGAAAGTAGCTATTTGTAAATGCATAGCTCATACCAAGCAACAGGATAGGATTTCAAAAGGTAATGCGAGAGCTGATACAGCTGCAATACAGGCAGCTTCAGAAGTATTTCTTTTGAATGAGGAATTACAACCTTCTAAGATTTTAGACTTAGAAATGTCAAAGACAATGCAGACACTTAGTACGCAAGCTGAAAAACAAAGATGGGTAAAACGAGGAGCAATTCTCGAAAAGGGGCTGTACATCTCTAAAGAAGGGAAACCGATATTACCATCTAATTTGTTTAGATATGCCGCTTTGTTGAGCCATGGGCAATGCCATGTCTCAACGGGGGGGATGGTACAGCTGGTGAACCAAGTGTTCACGACATATGGATTCTTAAACTACTCTAAAAAATTTTGTTTAATGTGCCACGATTGTAACAAACATCATGCACAAGGGGCGTTAAAGCCCAAGCAAGGGAGTTTCCCTACACCACCGTATCCATTTCATACTATCTGTATGGATTTCATAGAGCTGAATAAATGTGAAAATAAGAAGTATTGTCTTGTCATTGCAGATATGTTTTCCAGATGGGTGGAAGCCTTTCCGACTAAAAATCCAGATGCGGCTACCGTAGCAAAAATTCTCATTAAAGAAATCATCCCTAGATTCGGCATTCCAGAAAGGATCTACAGTGACAACGGTACACACTTTGTGAACCAAACCATACAACAGTTGAGTAAACATTTTGGTATTTCTTTAAAAAATCATTGTGCATATCATCCGCAATCTGCAGGGTTAGTAGAGAGGCATAATGGGAGTTTAAAGAGTAAGCTAAGGAAGTTAATAGAAGAAACACAGAGAAATTGGGTGTACTGTCTGCCCCTGGCACTGTTGAGCATGAGAACTGTTCTGAATGTAAAAGGATTGACTCCTTTTGAAAAACTATTTGGAAGGGCTTAGTATATACCTCAGTGGAAACCTCTCATGCCTGCAGACCAGGAAGTTGACTGTACACTAGCAGAGTATATGAGAAATTTGTTGAATTCTAAACATCTGTTGCAGTCAAATTCTGTTTCAGATAAAGAACAAACCAGACCATCAGAAGTGGCAGTGGTTCCAGGTACCTGGATCTGGGTGAAGACAATAAAGAAGAAGAATTTGACGTCACCAAAGTGGGAAGGTCCATATCAAGTGCTTCTGTCAACACTCACTGCAGTCAAGATCGCAGAGCATGCTTCATGGATCCACCTGATACACTGCAAACTAGTTAAGAACTTTGAACTGGACAAAAATCTTGTCACATGTCAAAAGCAAAAATGATAGAGTCCAGAAAAAACAGGAATGCAGAACAACCATTTCCTCAGAAGTATTGCATAATCATCCTGTTAACTGTACTAGTGACAATAATCTTTTTGTTGTGGCCATTCCTTATTCCAGCCACACAAACTGAACTGAATAAACCTGAAGTGTTACTCATAGACTGGCATCCAAACTTTAACACTTACCAGGCAATTAAATATGTGTATGCTGAGACTTTCAATGTTTCGAATTGCTGGATTTGCACAGCTTTGCCAACAGCATACGGGGGTTATTAATGACTACAGTCCCCCTAGGGGTCAACGAGACCTGGGAAAACTTGATTTATGATACCTCAACCATTACATCACAAGATAAAATAGCATTGCACTTGTCTGTTCCACAAAAGGGAACTGTGTGTTTTTATAAAAATTATACTGTTCAGGTGGGTTGGAGCAATTGCAATGTGACTGTTCCTTTATAAGGAACATTTATAATGTTACACTAAAGCTAACAATGCAGGTTCTTATTGTAATACAAACTATGATTCATTTCTTGAATTAATGCACAAAACAATTGATGAAGTAAAACATAATTCTGTTCTTTATAAACAACTGTCTATAATTGATAGAAAAATGTTTCATGCAGGGCAAGTGTATATTCATAGCAAAGTTACTACTAAAGTGGAGGACTGCTATTTCGTATGTGGCAGAAAGGCATACAAGTGGTTACCTGAGAATTGGTCCGGCAGTTGTTTTTTGGGTTACCTGGTTCCGGCCATACGACACACTGCAGTTTTGCCTTGAGGAAAAATTCGGAATGTCTGAGAAGTCATCAAGAAACCTGTGAATCCAGTGGGGCAAATTGATGCGCGTTGGAAAAGCCGTCATTCTATAGGCAATGGACTGACACACATGGACTTGAGTGATACTATTATATCGTGGGCAGGCATATTAGCAGTATATGGAGCAGTGAAATCGATCTGGAAGCTGAGAAAACTGTCAAAACTTCTCAAAGTAATGAGCGATGCAACTTTTTCCGCTCTTGAATTGATGACTGATGAACTAAATACCATGAGAACTGTAGTGCTTCAAAACTGCATGGCTCTTGACTTCACCCTAGCGGCAAGAGGCGGTACTTGTGCTTTAATCCAGGAGGAGTGCTGTTCGTATATTCCTGACCATAAACACGAGATAAACAATCACCTTGAGGTAATTCAGCAAGTGTCGGCCATGACCAAACCAGGACCAAACCCATTGACGGACTTTTTACAGAAATGGTTTAGGGGGGTGGGGTACTATCCTAATAAACATCCTGATTGCCATTTGTGTAGGAATTATCTTACTGAGAGTATGTGTTTGCTGTGGCATCCCTTGCATGAAAAGACTGATTAAAGACTTTATAGACATGTCAGTTTCTGAAACCTTATATCAAAGTACTGAGTTTGAAGAACTGTTAAAAGATTGAAAATGCTTTCATAAGTTTAAACTGAATGACTCTCTTAACTGCAAATCCTAAGTGGGAAGAGGTTAGGGGAAGAAAAAAACTGTTTATGCTTGTTTTGAAAGTAGAATAAAAGTATTAAAAGGGGGGAAATGTCAGAACAATATGTATTAGTGTATGTATTAGTAATATGCTTAGTGCATTTAAGGCTTGAAAAGGGTTAACACATTTATTCTAGTTCACACTGCATAAATCTGTACAAATTGCAGAAGCTTTCTAACCTTGTATTGTCATGAAATATGTTCTGCTATGGTTTGGAAATTTACAGGGAAGCAGAAAATGTCTGCTTGTGTGAGGAAAATAATGAATAGAACAATATCACTTGTATTAATGTTATGAGACTTAGACAAGGAGTTCCGCTTGTGCTGTGAGAAAATACACAGCTGCAGAAGCTATAGATAATCAGAACAAAGACTGCTTGAAAATATGAACTGCAATCAGCATTTGCTTGTGCCTAAGTTAGAGAAGTACCTTGAAATTTAACGCATGTATTAGAACTACACAATAGATGCTTGTATCGGGCTAGGGCCCACCAAGGCCAGGTTGTTTTTCTCAAAATGCTTTTCATAAATCCAGTCATTTCAGCAGAAAATCTGAGTAACATCTGCTGTAGAACAATACTGAAAGTTGCGTTTAATTACGTCAGCCATAGAAGGCCATGTCTTGCAGAATAGTATAAGAATAGCATACTTCCTGTTAGTAGTTAGGCAAAATACTGTATTTGCATGTTTTTGTCTCCTTGCAGCAAGTTATTAAATGTGCCTTAACTGAACCTTACGTGTATTGGTGTTTGAAGTTTTTTCCTTTGACAATCCCCTTTGGGAAAAACCCGGTTTCCATGAATTACCACATCAGCGCTAGTCCACTGAACACAGAAAGTGTCATAAGAGATATGGGAACACAGGCAGACAGCAACCTTTCTTTTGACCACCACATTACAACTGTGGTCAGAAAGTTCTTCAATGTGGCACATTTCATTACTAAAGGTTTTGGATCCAGGAAGAAAGAGGTCATTGTATCTCTCTACTCTTCTCTCATTAGGCCAATCATTGAGTACAGTGACCCATTCGGCATGTACCTCACTAGACACCAGCAACAACTGGAGAGGCTGCAAAAGTACCTCACAAAGAGGATCCTAGGCCTTAAACACTTGTCCTATATGGAAAGACTCAAAAAACTCCAACTATTGTCTGTCTCATATCATCTACTTAGAGACGATCTCTGCTTGACTTACAAAGTCATGACTGACCCAGCTCTGTTAGAAATGCTACATCTAAGGAAATCTCAATCCCTCCACACTACACACTCCAGAGACCTCAACCTCATTACCACAATCAACAGAAAAAGCTGGAGGGATA
>NC_056746.1:755662578-755709233 GCF_019279795.1 Protopterus annectens | reverse complement strand
TTTAAAAAATTTTTTTTTTTGGGGAAAAAAAAGTTTTTGGGGGGCCTCATTTAAAATTTTGACCTATTGGGAATACAATTATGTATTCAACAGTGACTTTTATGAGCATATTAAAATATACTCTAGATACCTGGACGATATTTTTATCATCTGGGATGAAGATCAAGGGGCATTAAATTCCTTTCTTGAATACATTAATAATAATGTGCGTTTTTGAAGTTCACACACAACATTAGTTAGGAAGATATTACCTATCTGGATGTCCAATTAACATACAATAGAGTCAGTGGAGTTTTAAAATCCAACATATATAGGAAACCCACTTTTTCAAATTCCTACCTCCATTACGACAGCTGGCACCCAGACCATCAGAAAAAGGCTGTTGTCAAGGGCCAGATGGTCAGGGCGGCCAGAATGATAAGTGATGAGGGGGATTTTATCAAGGAATTGGAATACATGACATCTATGTTCTCTAATAGGGGGTATCCTAAACTTCTATGTGAGAAGGTTTTATATGAAGTCAAAAATAAGAGGCACATAGGTGTTTACCAAGCCATATTATGCCATGGTTATCTAAATGATAAAATCAATACAAATAGACCAGTCATTAATCAGTTACCTTTGTATATATCTGTTTTCGATGACTCTTTTGAAGCCATCAAAGATATTATTAATAGGAATTGGGGGATATTGGTCAATGACAATGCTATGGGACAAATATTTCAGGGGCAGCCCAGATTTGTTTATAAGAAAGATTTGTCTTTTAAGGAATTCTTTGAAAAAGATATGAATAGTAATAGGGTTAAATCTAACAGGCCGGCCGGTAACTTTAAATGCGGAAGATGTACAGTATGCACACACATAAGATGTACAGGTGATAGACTTGTTGTCAATTCCCATTATATTAAAATCTTAGGCCACTTCAACTGTTATACATCTAATGTTATATATGCTGCATTATGCCAAGACTGTAAAGCATTTTATATTGGCAAAACTAGCAGACGATTCAGGGATAGAATTAAAGAGCATCTGCTAGATATGCAACATATGAAAACCACCAATGCCCTTGCTAGACACACACAGTTGAATATCAATCATACTTTTAAATTTTGTATCATTCAACATATGGAGTATGACGCACAGGGCAGAAACACAAAGTATGATCTAGATGTTAATGAGTTGAAGTGGCAGATACTTTTGGATGCATACAACTGGCCTGGTTTGAATGAATTTTGCAGCATTAAACCCATTTTAAGAAATAACAATATTAAGGGTAGAACATGACATATGTAAATTGTATGTTATTGGTTAATATTTCATTCATTTATTTATTTATTTATTATTCATTATTTACACAATGTTAATAATTACTATTTGTATGGACATATATACATATTCATCTATATCTTATGGTATATTTTATATTATTATATATTTAGTACAATACATAAGTTCAACAACACGTGGTATTAAGGGTTACAGTTCACATGTAGTGAGTTAGTTTTATATTGTTGTTTTATTATAGTTTTATATATAATGATATGGATGATTTGACAATTCATATCATATTTTGTATATTATATTCATACACATTATTATATTATTTAGTTCATATGTTTCGTTCATCTATTTTAGTGTAATGCAATTGTTAGTATTTTACAATTTACAATTTGCATTTATTCATCAGTAGGTTGGAATTTTATTAATTGCATTAATTAGTTAATACACATTAATTAGGGTGTGATTTGTGTATTTAAACTGTGAATTCTACTGCAGAGTGTATTCTGAAGAAGTTCGTCATATCGGACGAAACCTAGGTTAATACGTGTTTCATCTGTGTTTTATACAATAAAAGTATCCATTATTGCTGTGGTGATCGAGTTTTTACCAATCGTACAGCGTGGATTTCAGTATTGTGAGTGAGTTTGCTGTGGCACATCCATCCGGTTGATTGGAATTCCTGGTCTTTTTGGTTGCTATGGAACAACTTGTTACCACTCCCACAAGAGGGGAAAACATACTGGACCTGATCATCACCAACATGGGGACTATATGCTCCAGACCAGATGTGTATCCCTCACTGGTAAGTTCAGACCATAAACTAATCTCACTGGATATTCACATCCCAACCCCACCCCCTGCCCAGAAAACCACAGTGAAGACCTTCTCTAAAGCAAATTCACACTCCTCAAAACCGAGGTGGAATCCTTCAAAGCCCCCTGGCCTGTGGGAAATATGGCCCAGACCGTAGAATCCTCTATAAACGCATTCTATGGACACCTTCAGGAATGCATGGATCATGCAATCCCAAATAAAACCAAACCCAATCCTCCAAAGGCAGACGTCCTGTCTGGTGGACCCCAGCCATAAACAAACTATACAATAGAAGGAGGAAGCTACTAAATGATAGAGCAAAATCCCAAAAAGGGAAGGCATCAGTGATCAGTATTAGCAAAAACCTACGGGCACTCATAAAATTGTCTAAGGCCAGCTTCGAGAGGAAATTGTACAGGACACTAAGGATAATCTCAAGTCTTTCTTTAGTTATGTTAGGAACCTGGGTGGTAATTCCCAGATATGCTCACAATTAGTCCAAAATGACAAAAGAAACACCGAACCCACAGACATTGCCACCATCCTAGCTGACAGGTTCAGCGCAAACCTCTCCCCCCCCTCCACACCAAAAGGGCAAATATCTATCCCAGCAGAGTGCTGCCCCCCTGACATCTCAGATGCACAGGTAAGAGCCGCCCTCTCCAAAGCAAAAAACACAGCATCAATGGGACCAGACAGTGTCCCGGGCGGTGTCCTACATGAACTCCAAGAAGAGCTAAACCCAGACATAAAACTACTGTTCGATCTCAGCCTTACTACAGGATATGTGCCCAAAGAGTGGCATACAGCAACAGTGGTCCCTCTCCATAAATGTGGTGCCTCAACGGATCCTGGAAACTATCGCCCCATAGGCCTGACTAGCTTGGTCTGCAAAGCTATGGAAAGGATCATCATGGACCTCATAAATAAAGATATTGGGGACCTACAGACACTGGGTCCTACCCAGTTCGGCTTTGTTAAGGGCAGATCCTGCCTCTTAAACCTGGTTGATTTCTTTGAAACAGTCACCAAGGCCATTGACGAGGGGAAGGTGGTCCACACAGCCTACCTGGACCTCGCAAAAGCCTTCAATAAAATACCCCACTCGGGCATTATAGAGAAGCTCACCAGCTTAAATATCAACCCCTATGTCACTAGATGAATTGCAAACTGGCTCAAGGACAGAACCCACATGGTTAGAATTGCTGGAGCCATGTCAGACTCCAAAACAGTTACAAGTGGTGTCCCACAAGGCTCAGTCCTGGGACCTCTCTTGTTCGGTATATATTTCTCGGAGATACAGGCCAACACGGAAGGACTGTGGCTGACCAAGTTCGCAGATGACTGCAAACTGGCCACCATAATCGACTCTCCAGCTGACACAAGCATCCTCCAAAAGGGCCTCATAGAAACAGACAACTGGTGCCAGAGCCATGGCCTCAAGCTAAATGGCAAACAGAGTATAGTCATCCCCTTTGGCAAAAACAAAGTGCCCACAAATTACCACATAGGTGGTAATCCATTAAGTACAGAAGAGGTAATTAGGGACCTGGGGACCCAAGTTGATAGCCATCTCTCATTTGACAACCACGTGGCCAAAGTGGTTAGAAAAACATTTTATATAGCCCACCTCATCTTGAAGGGATTCACATCTAGATCAGGGGAGGTCATTGTGCCTCTTTACTCATCCCTCAGCAGGCCCATAATTGAGTACAATGTCCCTGTTGGGATGTACCTTACCAGACACCTGCAGCAACTGGAAAGACCCCAAAAGTACCTCACCAAGAGGATCAAAGGGCTCAAACAGATGCCATATGCTGCCCGGTTAAAGAAACTCCAGCTCTACTCAGTGGCATACCGCCTGTTCAGAGGCGATCTGTGCCTGACGTATAAAGCCATGTCCAACCCAGAATTAATGGACATGCTGCACCTCAGAATATCCAAATCCCATCGAGTTATGCACTCGAGAGACTTGAACCTCAGCACTGAAATAAATAGGACATGCTGGAGGGACAGATTCATAACCCAGAGGCTCCCTTCACTCTGGAATACAATCCCAGTCCAGGTTAGGCAGAGTCCCTCATTGACTCTCTTCAAGAGGAATCTTGATGAGTGGATGCGAGATCGTAGGTTTACCCCGGGTATCACTTCTGTGTCACTGTTAGACAGAGGCACAGTATACTAACCTCGGAAAAGGGCATAGAAAATTAATTTAAAATGGGTGGCGAAAGCCAAACATATTCTGGCTAGGCTTATAAATGCCCTAGGGCAGATAGCCTAGTATGAACCTATGAACCTATGAACCTATGAACCTATGTACCTTGTTCCCCATTGGCCCTATGTGCTGTTAATCACCATGGCAATCACAATACTATGGTAGCATGTGGAAAGGTCACTTGTCAGTCACCTCTATGGTACAGTTGTGGTATATGTGGGTCATGTGGCAATGTCACAGCTGTCACATGTACACAGTCAACCCTCTCCCCTACACATGGACATACAGCACATGTATGAGATGCAACCACATAGCCAAACTTGGGACTAAGCACTCCGAACCCAGTACTGGCATAACCTGTCAGGTGGCATGAAATACTACAGTGACAACAATACCAGTCTGATGTAGACCTACACTGACAGCAATCCAAACACATGAACACACTGGGCCATTCGTGGAGCCTCAGAATAGCATCCTGCCTGAGCAGCAGACACCTCTGCAGCTGGCACACAGGAATACGTTAAGCCAGAACACAGCACATGCAACACATAGCACACAAATCGTGTGTGCCAAACATTCGCAGCCTGTACGGCTAGACAACTCACCTGCTACAGTTGTGTTAGGTACCTTTATTGTCCGGTACAGTGAGGTCCTGCTCACCAGGCTGGACAAGGTGAAGGTCACAGTGATATGCCCGTGGGGCACTATGGTCCACCACATAACAAAAGCATACAGGTCAGTCAGAGGCATGGACACATATGACTCAGTCATTGTCCATGCCACTATGGCTGACCTGTGATGTACCTCCCTGGACTACATGATAGGGAACATGGAAGGGCTCTCTGAGTATGTGGCACAGGCTGGTATGACCCATGGGAACTATTGAAGGTCACAGGTACATATGTGTATTTGGCACACACATACATCATCTGTGTCCATTGCCATTACTGGTTTAATCAATGTCATGCATTATTGTGAACAACAACCCACACACATGGGCATTCTGTGTGACAAAAACACACGTGGCATGTGTGGAATTCAAAGCCATAACTAACTGTGCTATGACAGTAGTGAGAGATGCTGTAGCAGAGCATGCTATTTGCATTACAGGGAGATTTGGCTTCTTCCGCTGTACTTGTAGGGTGCTGAAATCATCTCTGTGTAGAGACTGGAATATGCAGCAGCTGGTGTGTTGTTCTGGTTGGCGGGTCAGTTCTCTCACACATCCTACTTTCACCCCCCCTCACACACACACACTTGTCATTTGCAGGATTCAAGCCCCAACCTAACGATGTTATGACACTCAAGACAGATGCATTAGCAGAACATGCTATTCACATTACTGGGAAGTTTCTCTTCTCCTGCTGTACTTATAGGGTGCTGACATCATCAGTGTTTAGAAAGGGGAATGTGCATCCTGTAGTGTGTTTTCCCAGTTGCCAAAAGGGACATTTCCCTCACACAGATTTGCACACACACCAACCCCACTCGCCCACACACACACACACACACACACACACACACACACACACACACAGCATTTACAGGATTCAAACCCCTACCTAACTATGTTATGACACTCGAGACAGATGCATTAGCAGAGCGTGCTAACCACATTACTGGGAGGTTCCCTTCTCCTGCTGTACTTATAGGGTGCTGACATCATCAATGTTTAGAAAGGGGAATGTGCATCCTGTAGTGTGTTTTCCCAGTTGCCAAAAGGGACATTTCCCTCACACAGACTTACACACCAACGCTGCTCACCCACACACTGAGCATTTGCAGGATTCAAACCCCTACCTAATTATGTTATGACACTTGAGACGGACACAATATCAGAGTGTGCTATTTGCATTACTGGGAGGTTTCCCTTCTCCTGCTGTACTTATAGGGTGCTGACATCATCAGTGTTTAGAAGGGGGAATGTGCATCCTGTAGTGTGTTTTCCCAGTTGCCAAATGGGACATTTCCCTCACACAGACTTGTACACACACCAACCTTGCTCAACCACACACACACACACACACACACACACACACACACACACACACACATACATACACACACTGAGCATTTGCAGGATTCAAACTCCTACCTAGCTATGTTATGACACTCGAGACGGACGCATTAGCAGAGCACGCTATTTGCATTGCTGGGAGGTTTCTTTTCTCCTGCTATACTTATAGGGTGCTGACATCATCAGTGTTTAGAAAGGGGAATGTGCATCCTGTAGTGTATTTTCCCAGTTGCCAAAAGGGACATTTCCCCCACACAGACTTGCACACACACCAACCCCGCTCACCCACACACACACACACACACGCTGAGCATTTGCAGGATTCAAACCCCTACCTAACTATATTATGACACTTGAGGGAGACGCATTAGCAGAGCGCACTATCCGAATTACTGGGCATCTGTTCTGCACCTGCAGTATTTATAGGGTGCTGACGTCATTATTTCTACAGAGGTATGTACATCTAGTACTACCTGTCAGGTGGGGGTTAGCATATATATGCATTTGCAGCCACCTACTTCAGGGTCAGATATGCACATCGCACCGGCAGGTTATGTTCTATACTATGCTTCATGACCATAGGACCTGTAACACACAACACAACCAGTTTGGACCACCCCTCCCACATTCAGGACACGCACTTTGCTTCCCTGGGAACAGTGCCAAGATATGCAGGTGTTCACATACACCATTCCAGTTGTTAACGTCAGGTACAGGTATGTTGTGTGTGGGAACTACTCAGGCCTCTACAACATTACCCTACAGCCACTACAATTTGTGAGTCCATGTGCTATGGCAGGACCACTCACCACAGCCACAAGGGGGAATACATATTGCACCTGACCATCTGCAACATGAGTACTCACTGTTCCACACCAGAGGTAGACCACCATTGTTGATATCTGGCCATATCCACCTTTCCCTGGACATCCATATCCCATCCCCATCCCCAGGCAAGGTTGTCACTGCAAACAAAGTGTATTTATCAAAAGCAGACTTTACACTTGTGAAGACTGGGGTGGAAGACTTCAAAGGACCCATGCTGGGGGAGTATACAGGCCACTCTGCATAATCCTTGACAATTGCATTCTATGAGCATGTGGAAGGTTTGCATTGATCATGCTATCCCAAATATACCCATGACTGCTTCACAACAGGACACCTGTCAGGTGTACACCAGCCATATATGAGCTGGCCAACAGACAGAGTGAGCTAATACATTGCAGAGCAGTAGCCCACAGAGGGAGGACATCTCTGAACAGTACTGGCACGACACTTCAATCCTCATAATCATCACGACAAAGTGTTGACAGTGAAATTGTCCAGACAATGCAGATAAGGCTCCCCTCAGTCTGTTATTGATGCCCACATACTGTTAGGGGTCCTCAGCAACCCTCTTCCAGCACACACCAACAACATGGATGTGGCTTAGCAAATTCAACCCCTGGGATCTCCACTGTGTCCCTGCTTGACAGAGGCACAGCACACTAGCCTCACATGGTGCCTTATGTGGCCTACTTTACAGTGGCACAGTAGCCTACTGTACTGGGGAGGCAGACACCAAGCACACTCTGGCTAAGCTGTCATTCCCTAGGGCAAACAGCTTAGTGTTGACCTCTACACCCATATGTTTAATCGTCAGATGCACAATATTTGTTGCTGATAGACTGTTTGCAGGTCTTTATTGCCATAGCATTCCCTGTTTCTATGAACAACTTGTGTATCTGTGGAAGATGTTTGAATATGGGAGGGATCCACTATATCACGTATCTCTCTGTAGTCATTTAACTGTGTGCACTGGGCAGATTGTTGTAATGTGGTTGGTTCCTGGAATAACACGTACAAATACCAGATATGTGTGGCCAAATGCTAAACTGAGATTTGGCCTGTGTGTGTGAGCATGCCCAGTTCAGGCTTCCCATGGCATATTGTCTGACATATGTCTCATTTATCAAAGTGTGCGAGCATGCCCACTGTGAGCTTTCCATATGTTGAACTCTGCAGCCCACCACATTTGTGGATGAGTGTGAACTTCAACAATATCTCACGTTTATGGTTGTGTGTTGTGTGTCATGTTGTGTAGTTACTGTCCAACTGCTTTGTGTCTGAACACAACAGGGATTATACTCTGCCTGCAGGGTTTGCATGGGATACTTTGCATACAGTTGTCAACATCCTTTCATACTGACCTAACACTGTAGTACCGTATAGTGTACTGGTTCAGTACTTTCACTGTGGTGGACAGTATCCTGGCCTTTAGTCCTATCACTGCTTTACATTTTCATAGTGAGCACAACAGCCTGGTTAGGGGCCAGTTGTGCATATCTGACCATGTTGCATTATGTTCAAATATGAACTACTTAAACCAGGCTTGTCCAACATTGGTAGTGTATTCCACAACATAGGTGTACATTGGCAAACACTAGCAATGTGCCCTAGGCCATTTCTAATGCTAGTCGGAGAGTGTGTTTGTCCTTCGACACACATTGCAAGTGAAGTTTGCCATGACATATGTCATGGTTAGTATACTGTGCCTCCGTCTACCCGTGACATAACAGTGATACCCAGGGTAAACCTACCATCTCCCATCCACTCATCAAGATTCCTCTTGAGGAGAGTCGATGAGTGACTCTCTGGCTAACCTGTACTGGGAGTTTACTCATGAGTGGGGGTGGCTTCTGTGTTATGGATCATTCAGTACAGCTTGTCCTATGTATGTCAGTGCTGGGGTTCCGGTCTCTCATGTGCATAGCTCACTGCCATTCAGATTGTACAAGGTGCAGCATGTTCATTGATTCCAGCTTGGACATGGCTTTATACATCAGGCACAGCTTGCCTCTGGGTGGGCAGTATGGCAGTGTGTGGAGCTGCAGTTTGTTTAATCAGGCAACACATGGCATCTGTTCAAGCTCTTTGATACTCCTGGTGAGGTACTTTTGGGGACTTTACAGTTGATGGAGGTGTCTGCTGAGGTACATCCCACAGGGGCTATTGTAGTCAATTGTAACGCTGATGAAGGATGACTGCAGAGCCACAATGACCTCCCCTTATCTAGATCTGACAACCTTCATGATAGGTGGGTATATGGTATGTTTCTGTAACCACTACAGCCACATGTTTGTCCAATGCAGGATATCTATCATCTTGTGTCCCCAGGTCTCTCATTACATGTTAAGTACTTAATGGGTTAACACCTATGTGGTAATTGGTGGGCACTTACTGTATATCCACAGGGGTTGGCTATACACTTTTCTGCAATTAGCTTGCTGACATGGCTATGGCACCAATTGTCTGTTTCTATGTGGCCCTTTTGTGGGATGCTTGTGTCAGCTGGAGGGTCAGATATGGTGGCCAGTTTGTAGTCCTCTGCAAACATGTTCAGACACAGTCCTTCCATGCTGGCCTGTACCTATGGGACATATTTACCAAACAAGGGAGGTCCCAGGACCAAGCCTTGTGGGATGCCAGTTATATATGGTTTGTAGTCTGACATGGCTGCAGCATGTCTGACCATGTCAGTTCTGTCCTTGGTCTGGTTTGCAACCCCTCTGCTGACATAGGGGTTTATATTTAAGCTGGTAAGCCTATCTATAATGAACATGTGGGGTATTGTATGGAAGCCTTTGCAAGGTCCAGCTACGCTGTGTGGACCACATTGCCCTCATAAATGACCTTAATGACTGTTTCAAATGAGTCAAACATGTTTAAGGGGCAGCATTTGCACTTAAGAAAGCCACACTGGGTAGGGTCTGGTGTCAGTAGGTCCCCAATATCTTTATGTCTGCAGTACATGCTGATCCTTTCCATAGCTGTGCAGACCAAGCTTGTCAGGATTCTGGGGTGGTAGTTTGCAGTATCCATTCAGACAACACCTTTGTTGAGAAGGACCACTGTTGTTGTACACTGCTCTTTGGGTACATATCCTGTGGTAAGGCTGACATTGAGCAGTAGTGTGATCTGGCATTCCATTCTTCTTGGAGTCCATGTTGGACTCAGCCCAGGACACCATCTCATACCATTGCTGCTGTGTGTTTTGCTTTGTAGATGCTGGCTGTTACCTCAGCATCTGCAATTTCAGGGGGCCGGCAGTAGTCTGCTGGGATAGATATTTTGCATTCTGGGGGGGGGGGGTTTGCACTGCACCTGTCAGGTTGTATGTTGGCAATATGCGTGTGTGTTTGGTATGTTGTTTGTAATATTTGAGTGATTCAGAGCATATCCGTGAATTCCCAACAAGGTTCTTACCATCAGTTGAGAAAGCCTTGTGATTAATCTTAGTGTCCTGTACAATTTGTATCTTCATAGGTTCATAGGTTCATACTAGGCTATCCACCCTAGGGCATTTATAAGCCTAGCCAGAGTGTGTGTGGCTTTCGCCACCCCTTGCTATGTGAATATTATGGCCATTTATGATTTACTTTACTGTGCCTCTGTCTGGACGTGACACAGGGAAGACCCCCAGTGTACATCTACGATCATCCATCCACTTGGCAAGATTCCTGTTGAAGAGTATCAGTGAGGGGCTCTGCCTAACATGGAGTGGGATTCTGTTCCAGGGTGTAGGGAGCCTCTGGGTTATGTATCTGTCCCTCCAGCACATCCTATTTCATTATGTGTTGAGGTTGACATCTCTCACTCTCACAGCTCCGATGGCTTTGGGTTTTCTGGGGTGGAGCATGTCCATTACTCCTGTGTTGGACATGGCCTTGTACAACAGGCATACAACGCCTCTGTGTAGGCAGTATGTGACTGCATTCACCTGGGGTGTCTACAGCCAGGCAGCATATGACATATATTTGAGACCCTTTATCCTCTTGGTGAGGTACCTTTGAGGTCTTTCTAACTGCTGCAGGTGTCAGGTAAGATACATCCCAAATGAGGCATTGTACTAGATTATGGGTCTGATAAGAGAACAGTACAGGGGCACAATGACCTCTGTTGACGTAGATGTGAATCCTTTCATGATACGGTGTCCAATATAGACAGTCTTCCTAGCCAGATTGGCAATGTGAGTGTCACTTAACAGGTTACTGTCCACTTGTGTCCCTAGGTCCCTGATTACTCCTTCCATACATAATGGTTTACCACCTATGTGGTAATTTGTGAGTACCTTGTTTGGTATTTGGTGGGACATTCATACTGTCCAGTGTCTTCAGGACGGCTGGGTGGGGTTCCTGTGTGTGAGAGTGTGGTCTTGTGGTCTGTAGCATGCTACAGACTGTACAGCAGTTTTGCCTATGGTTAGGTGCACATGGGTGGTCTCCGATGCTTTGTGCATTGTCAGTTACCTGGATGTATGGGTGTCTGTGCTGAATATGGATACTCCCCCTCCTTTTATGTTTTGGTCCAGGTTTTGGGGCCATAACGCATGATATGAGGTATAACCTGGTAGTGCTGGTGTGCTGTCAGGAGGCTTGCAGCAGGTTTCTGTCACTGCACGGACATCGATGTTCTCCACACTGGGGAGGGCCTCAGGAGTATGCATATTGTGGTTTACACGTCTGGCATTGGTCAGCATTACCCTTATGTTTCTTTCCACTTATGTTTTCTAGGGTGGTGGGTTAGTCTTTTCAGCCTTGCCTACGTAAGGCTCTATGGAGGTGGCAAAAGCCTTATCCAATATCCAGACACCCAGGGGTAACAGGTGCAAGCCATCCCTGGAACAGCAGCGTGGCTTGTCAAGCATGATATCCCAAGCAGACAGACATTAGATCCCCTTGGAATGACACCAGTAATTGTGCCACTTGTTAAAGCTGATCATTCTGTGTTTGTACTGTGGCATCATTCTTGGTGAGGGTAGGATGCTGCAAACGGTCAGTGTCATACCGGCCTGGACTACATAATCGGAGAGCTCATCTATGTCTCTTTTCATGTAGTTCAGGGAGGTACATCTCAGGTCGTTCACGCCAGCATGGACAATGACTGCATCATATTTCTACTTGCTTTGGGGTGACCTGCGTACTTGTGTTATGTGGCGTATTGCAGCAGCCTACAGGCAGCTTACTATACCCTTTCCCTTGTTCAGTCTGGTGAGCGGGACAGCAGTGTGTCTGACTATGGATTCACCTATTACAACTGTATCAGGCATGTTGTTTCTCCTTCTGGCCTGTGACTGTTTGGCACACCAGCTTTGTGTACTATGTGTTGCATGTGCTATGTTTGGAGGTTGTGGTTGCTTGGGTGTCTGCTTTGGAGGCCTCTGTTGGTGTGGTGTGTTTGTAATTAGGGCCTCCGGGAATGTTTTTCTGTGTTTATGTCTTTGGTTTGCAGTTGTGATAGGTCTATGTGGGACTGGGTTTGTGGTGTGTGTAGTTACCTTCTCCTCCTGACTAGTTTTGACAGTACTGAGTTGAGGGAGCTCAGCCTCCGGTTTGGATAAATGGTTGCATCTCTCACATATAATTTGTATTTCTTGGGGGGAGTTGAGGGTTGTCTGTGTACTTGGGGCAGGTGTAACATTGCCTCAGGATTCACAGATTCAACTTGTTGTAGCTGGCCTTAGTGGATTGTATGTGTGGACATATTTTATTGCCATACTACTGATCAGTGATTACTTCCCTTTTTATGTTTGCTCTATCATGTAGTAGCTTCCTCATTCTCTTGCATGGTTTGGTAATGGCTGGAGTCCAGCATGCCAGATGCCTGCGTGTATGGCATTGTGTCTTGTTGTTATTTGGGATTGCATAATCCAAGCATTCCTGGCTGTGTTCATGGAATGCCTGTATAACAGGTTCTGAGGTGTGGCCCATATTTTTCACCTGCACAGGGCCTTTATTGGATTCCACATCAGTTTGGAGGAGTGCAACTTTTGCTTTACACATGTTTTTCACTGTGGTTTTCTGGCCAGGGACTGTGGTCAGGATGTGTATATCCAGTGTGATTACTCTATGGTCTGGTCTTACCAGTGAGTGATACACTTCTCATCTTGCCATCCAGTACCCATGCTGCTGATTATCACATCCAGTATGCTTACCCCTCTTGTGGGAGTGGTACGTTGTTCCTGGGCATTTTGGTTTATGGATTCTAGGAACTTTTGTCCTACAGTGTTGGAGCTAGTATAATGCTCCCAGTCTATGTCTGGGTATTTTCAGTCACCCAATATAATGTGGTTTGGAGGGCTTGATATATTCATGTATTCCAACAAAGGCCAGGTGCAGTTCCTGGTGTTAGGACGGTAGTCTGTAGCAGGCTATAAATTGGGAGGCAGTTTTAGCCAGTGTTACTTGACCATGGCTAGTCCATGCTGCTTCTTGTTGTGGTACCAACATGGGGGTGTTGTTATCCTTGACAATTATTGCTAGTCACCCTCCTTTTGTAGGTTGTTCCATGTTTTGAGGCTGTACAGCATGGTATGAGGTGTAAACTGGTAGTGCTAGGGTGCTGTTGTGAGCCTTGACCCAGTTTTCTGTTACAAGACAGATATCAACATTCCCCATACTGGGTGAGTTTACACTGCATGCATCTTGCTGTTTAGACTTCTGGCATTGGGTAGCATTACATCTAGGTTCTTATCCCTTGTGATACCTATGGAGGTGGGTTTGTGTTTTGAGCCTTACCTATTCAGGGCACGCTGTGGGTAACAACAGCCTTTGGCAGTATCCATAAGGCCTGGACTGATAGGTGCACACCACCCCTAGCAGGTGGAGCATCATGTCATGCTCAGCATGTCATCCCAGGCTGGAACACATTGGATCCACTTTGACTAACTGCAATACTTCAGCCAATTATTGCAATTGATCATCCCATCGTCATATTGTGGCATCATGCTTGGTGAGGGTAGGATGTTAGTCAGGGTCCTCAAGTGTGCATATACTACATGGTGTTACATTGCTTAACAAAGGGCTGCCTCTGTCGGATGCACATATTACACTCCCTGTACATGTTTGAGAGCAGGTTATGTCATTTTAGGCATCCATGTTATTATATGAGTGAGTCAGAGAGGGGTATCATTCCCAGGGTTCCTACTGAGCCAGTGTATGTGCTATGCATTGCCTCTTTGCCAAGGCCAGGGCATACTGGGCATGCCTCCTTCTGCCTACTGGGGCAGGCTCAGGTTGTTCCTCCTCCGAGTCACGCTCTGCCTGTGATGGCCTTGGCAATGGTGGGGTGCTGTTTGGCCCGGCCCTATACTGGTCCTGCTGCAGCTGTTTTCGCAAGATCATATTATGTAGCATAGCACATACCATGACAATTTGGGTACATGTAGTTGGTGAGTACTGCAAGGCTCCACCAGATGTGTCAAGACACCGGAACTGTGACTTGAGCAGGCCAAACACACGCTCTATTACATTACGTGTTTGTGCATGTGCCTCATTATGGCGTTCCTGTTCAGGTGTGTGTGCGTTTCTGATGGGTGTCATCAGCCATGGCTCCAGTGCATAGCCTGCATCCCCCACTAGGTGTCCATGTGGGATGTCCCCATTGGCAAATGTCTGGTACAGCTGCGTCAAATGCCAGATATGGGAATCATGGTAGTGCCCAGGGCAGCCAGCACACACATTCATTATTATGCCCTGGGCATCACACACAACCTGGCAGTTGATGGAGGGGAAGCCCTTGCGGTTAATGTAGGCCCTACTCCGTTCACCGGCTGGTGCTTTGATGCGTATGTGCGTGCAGTCTATTTCACCCACTACCTCAGGGTATTCCGCTATTTGCTGGAAGAGACGCATATTGCTGGCCAATACCTCACGGGCATTGGGGAAATATACATGATCACCGACATGTGCTGACATGGCATCCAGGAACTGGTGCAGTACCCTGGAGGCTGATGCCTGTGATATCCCCATCATATCACCAGTTGGTCTCTGGTAGGTACCTGTTGCTAGTATTCTTATGCCAACACATACCTTGGTTTCCACTGGGATGGGTTCCCCTCTGTTGGTTCTGTGTGTGAGGCGTGGCCTGCACAGCTCGACAATTTGCTGCAGGAGGTCTCTGTCCACTCTATAGTGCTCTACTATCTCCAGCTCATGTAACCCGTGGTAGGTGACCCTGGGCCTGTACACACTTCTCAGTCTCCTCACTGTGGGTTGTCCGGCCCCATCTGCATTGTCACCACCTTCAGCAAGTAGCCTATGTCTCCTTATGACAGCTATAGCAGCCCCTAGCATTTCTGCTCTGAGTTCAGCTTTTTCAGTTTTCACTTCTAATAGCTTACTCCTGTCTTGCAGTGTCTCTTGAGAGAAACATCCTGCACTGCTGTTTGCAGAGTTTTAAGTGCTTGGCTGAGCTACTATTCTGACTGTGTAATTGCCTGCTTCTAATTGTTTTCACCTGCTAGCTCCAGCAGTATTCCCTGCTAGCTTCCTACTAATTATGTTGCTTCCTTTTTCCTTTCTGTTTCCTCAGGGGGGAGCAACGTGCATACCAGCAGAAACGCGCTCACAGTGGCTTACACGCACGCACACATGCTTACATGGTTTACAATCGTCTTATTCGGGTTAAAACGCATGCACACCAGCACAAACAGTGTTACAAGTCTGCCAACAGGCTCCCACATGCTCAGTCTGGCTTACACGCGCGCACACTGCCCTACTCGCGCTTCATGGCGTGCATACGTGCGCATACACACCCAGCAGGAAACTTTGGTGCAACCAACAGTGTACACCTTCCATTTCTTGACTTTCCCATGCTTATGTTGTGGCACTCCTTTTTCCATGATATGTGTCTGACATCTGTCATGTAACACTAACCTCCAGTGAACTGCATTTCTTTCTACCATTCCCCCCTGTGATGTCACCTATCCCCTACTCTATTCCTCCCCTTATGTATCTCTTACACTACTCATAATGTGCTCTTTTGCTATGTGACAGTGGAATTCAGTATCCTAACACTCATTTACATCAGATTGCCTACTAATGCTTAGTTACATGTCTTAGACTCAGCTTCCCCCCTTAGCAACCACTAAACGGTGGCCATGTTGTTTTTGGTCTGCTGGTCCCTGCATTGTAAATCCATGTATTGCATAAAACCCACATTTGTGGGTTTATAACCTTCATTTTTATGTTTTATACAGTGCAGCCCGTTTAAGTGCTGCGCCATGCTTAAAAAATATTTATTTTCATATTTGCATCGGGTACCTTGCCAATGGCCACATATTTGGCCATTGGCATGCTGCCTGACACATATGCACCCTTTATTTGGAGCTGACATGGCTCCATTGTGTTTTAGAAACATACTCAGTTGTCAACTGAGTACATTTCTGCAGCTAAAACGGCTCTTACACGGGCTGCTTTGGGCTTCATGGATCGCTAATCTACCTCATTTGCATGCCTTTGGGCTGCAAGTGAGGTGATTAGCATATCCACGCCCACTCCGTGTAAGAGACGTTTCAGCTGGTCTCTTACACGGACTTTAGGGCTGTTCCTGGATCGCCAAGACTGCATGGAGTCTTACACTACTCTTAGACTCCGTGCAAGCCTTCATGAATCCTGCCCATACTCATATAAGTTCTGATATCCATACATTATTGTTAACAATTATTTTCCTGTTTGAGCATGTGTTTTATTAAATGCTCTTAAGGCATAGGGACCAGGCCTATTCTCCTGTAATATCACAGCTCATATACCACTCTGACTAGCATCTACTTGCATCATAACTGGCTTATTTACTTTATAATATTTTAATGCCAAAAGTATCTGTAAATAGTTTCTTGAGCAGCTCAAAAATCACTATGTTGTTCATAGTTTCAGTCATAGGCTACATTTTGCTTTAACAGCTTCCGTAGAAACAGATTTCTCTCAGACATATTACATGCAATCTTTGCAAGATACTGCATCATACCTAGTGCACTACAAAGATTTAACCATCTGTGATTGACTGTAAAACAAAACACCTAATAGTTGCTCAAGGTAATGAACCGCCCAACCTAAAAGTGTTTTATACACTTACTTACTCTCTGAAACAGAACTTACTTTATATTAAAATCATAAATAAAGTATATATAAACCATGGGTCACCTTAAGACCTAAGGAAATCCCTGTGGTAATCCCGCTCCGCTTCCGCCTCCCTGCCCCCTATTCCCACCCGCCCACTACCTCTACATTTATTGGTCGTTAAGCCCATCCCCTTACCACCATCCAATTACAACTGTCCTCACCCTGTACCACTCCCTTCCACTTCTCCACCAGTCTTCACTACAAAGTCTACTCCCGCAGTCCACCCACGCCTTTTTGCCTCCCACTGTCACTCCCTCCTCGCTTTTCCTTGCTCTGTTACACACCAATTTGCAGCAAGGTAGTTCCCCCAGCTAATACCACTTACCAACGCCCCCCCTCACCATGGATAAAACGCTCTTAGTACCTTCCCCTCACAATATTACTACTTATCTTATCCTATCTGGTAACTAGGTAAAACCCTAGACCCAGCAGGCCTACTTCCCTAATGGTCAGACCTCCTGCACTCCCATGACACCTCCAATGTCATTCAACCCTCTCATCACCCTGCTATTAATGCTCCAACAGTATCCACCCTACTCTCTGGCACCCAAAATATCCTCAACAAGGAACATCTTAAACTACTAATGAAACTCCAAAGAATACTTGATTATTTAAAAATCCATAACAAAAGATGGTGATATCCACCTAACCCAGGCCCCACCATTAACATTGACCCAGACCCTGAATGCTGCTAGTAGCCTAGCAGGCTCCTACGATGCTTCACCTTAACCTAAGAAGTATTATTAACAACGTACACATCTTGCATCCTCTGTTTGCCACCCACTCCCCCGCCATCATGTGCCTCTCAGAAACTTGGCTCAAACCCAGCACTAAGGATGAGGAAGTCATCCCACCTGGGTATAATATCCTCAGAGCCGACAGAACTACTAGAAAGGGTGGTGGAATAGCTGTCATGTTCAAGAACTCCTTGAATATCACTAGGAATCCACTCCAACCTCCAAAAGTCCATAACCAGGAATTGCTTGCTCTAAAGCTATCCCTAAACAACCAAAAAAGTATTAATCTCATAGTCATCTATTTCCCTCCAGGCAACAATGCTGAATACTTAGAACAAACTCTTAGTTGGCTTTCCACCTTCTATCCCCAGGAAACGATTATTTTAGGAGATGTTAACATCGACTGGTCTCTCCACTCCTCCCAACTAAATCCACTCCCCATTAACTTACATGGATTTTCCCAACTTATTCTTTCCCCCACTAGAATTGGACATGCCCAACAAAAGGAGAGCATCTTAGATTGGATCCTTACTAACAAGGATCCTTCAAACTATACCTCAGGGACCCTCCCCAACGACCTTAGCGACCACCTTATCACTTTTATTATTAAACACAAATGCTCAACTACAAACCCCCCCCTCACCAGACTAGTTAGGAACAACAAGAATTTTGTCCCAGATAAATTTCTTGAAGACCTCTATGCATGTAACTGGTCCATCCTAAAAACTCTACCCTTAGATCAGAGCGTGTCATACTTTAATGACACCTTCCTCAAAATACTTGACTCTCACGCTCCTAAACGACTCATTAGAACTAAGGAACGACGCACCTTGGCTATCTAAAGATACTAAAACTAAAATTAAACTCAGAGATCAGGCCTGGAACAAATGGAGAACCACAAAACCCTCTAGATCGCATCAAGTTTCTTCAGCTTAGAAACTCAACCAAAGCAGCCGTTATGTCTGACAAAAAACAATATTTCTGTCACCTACAAGACAAACATCAAAATAATCCCAAAAAATTCTGGGCAGGTTTCAATCACCTCCTCCATCCAGGCAAATCCACTACCCCCACACCCGAAACACTCATGGATAAAGATCCAAGTGAAATAGCTAACTCTTTTAATTCCTTTTTTACTGAGACCATCCAGTCCCTCGCCAGTCAGCTTACTTCATCCCCCGTGGCTCCAACCCCAACCAACTACCCCACTCAAACTGCCTTCAATTTACAACCCACCTCCACCTACTACATTCGTACTCCTGAAGAAACTTAAACCAACCCTAGCGGCAGAACTACTCCCAGCCGAACACTTACAAATAGCTACTGATGCCATAGCCTACCCTGTATCAATCTTAATCAACCGGTCAATCAAGCCTCTATTCCCTCAATCTGGAAAATCTCGTATATCATTCCTCTCCACAAAGGAGGGTCCTCCACTGACACAACAAACTATAGACCCATAGCCATACTCTCCCCCCTATCTAAAATTTTGGAACGCTGCATTCACAAGCAACTCATTACCCACCTCATACAAAACAACCTCCTGTCCAACACCCAACACGCCGCCCCATCATAGCACAACCACGGCTCTCCTCTCCTTTGTTGATTCAATTAACCTCAACCGAATAACAAATTAATCTCCTCCGTGCTTTTTCTAGACCTATCGAAGCCTTGATATGGTCAACCACAATCAGCTGCTCCATACACTGGAAACCTTTAATCTTAGCAAAACTACCATAAATTGGTTTAACGATACCTCTCCGCAGAAACAGGCGGTACAGTGGCAAAACAGGATTTCAGACCTACTCCCCACTAACATCGGTGTTCCCCAAGGATCTATTCTCGGTCCCTTTTTCCCTCTTTATTAATGGTCTACACTCTATCCTCCCTAGAGCCACCTGCATTCAATAATGGATGACTCCACCCTAATCTGCTCAGACGACTCTCACCAAACTCCAAGTCACAACCCAAAACTGCTTTTCTATTGTGAAAAATGGTTCTCAGATCTAAAACTCCTACTTAATCCAACCAAAACCAAATTGCTTCTATTCTACCCCACCCCAGCGACTTCATACGACGGATCCTCCCTATACCCCCACCTCAACCTTCTGTGTCCTCTAATAATGGTACCAAAATCTATCCTGTCACCCACACCAAACTACTTGGGTGACAATAGACCACAAACTGAGATTTGACATCCATGTAAACCAGACCATTAAATCACTTAACAAGAAACTTGGGTCCATGTATAAAATAAAGAAATTCTAACCCCCCACACCAAACTATCCATAGCCCGTACCCACCTCCTATCCACACTCCTCTATGCCTCCCCAATATTCTCCTTCCTTCACAAGAAAGAGCTTAATAAACTATCCACTACCTATAACCACATAGCCAGATTCATTACCGGGCTGCCCTACTGCACCCATCACTGCCTAAATCTAAAACACTGGGATGGCTAGAATTGCCCAACATCCTCAAACTCAACCAACTTACAGAGGCATTCAAAATTATAAAACATCCTGAAAAACTCCCTCACTGAACAATATACTCACCCCGTACAACAATCTAACATCCCTTAGGTCATCCAAAAGTATTCAAGTGTTAACCATTAAATCTACTAACTCGGGTGGTGAAGCTCTGTATGCCAATTCCATTGGCAAACCCTGGAATGCCCTCCCAAGCAACCTTAGACTTATACCCACTCTCCACCAATTCAAAGTCAACTCCGAGCTCTATTAAAATCACAATGGCTATGTCCATGCTCTAATCCAGACTAATAGCTCAGGCTCCCAGCTCAACCTGGCCTACCTAGGCCTCCACCCAGCCCTTAACTTTAAGGGTCCACTATGTAGCCCTAATTATCCATCTTTACTAACTGATATCACTAATTGAATTTTTTATACTATTACCTACTGTTATATTTTGTATTTTAATGTTACCTGTCTCAATTACCTAAGTTATGTCACTATATTTGTTTATGTACCTCTGTTCTTTGGAGCTTTTCTCCCCGGGTCTCCACTGAAAATGGACTTGTATCCAGTTGGACCAACCCGGTCAACAAATGTAAAATAAAATAAAATAAATAAATAATAAAATAAATGAACGTTTTTGATCTGCTCTTATTTCTTAAAGTTATTCTGTCTTAATCTATTCAGCCACTGTATCAGTCAGTTATCATGGTCTTTTGTCTGATGCCACACTTACTGGTTATCAATTTTGTTTCCAACGCATTAAAAATATTTTACAAATCTCTGAGGATGATTGAAATACTAAACAAAAGTCTGATGAACATGCACTTTCCTGTTGTATATTAAACATACACAAACTTAATCTTTGTTAATGTATTTTTATTTGCCAAAAACTCTGATATAAATAAAAAAGATTTAGCAGTTGCTATTCTTGAAGCCATTTAATCTGTAATCTTGTAATACAATCATTGTTTTCAGATCTTGGTTATCACGTGCAAACATAATTTTTTCTGTCGTTATGATGGTGACCATTCCATACACAGATTCATATACCAGAGCTGCATATTTTACAGAGTATATATATATATATATATATATATATATATATATATATATATACAGAATCAAGTATAATAATAGCAAGAGACTTAGTTAATTGAATTGAGTCAAACTGTTAAGAAGTGGTGAGAGAAGGGATAGACAGGAAGTCAGTTATCCTGGACTAGTGCAGGTACATAGCTATGTTTAGTTAAGTGAGTTTTAAGTGTATTTTTAAAATGAGATAAGTTGGTAGAAGTCGTTACTTCTATTGGCCAATGTATTCCAGATTTTTGCTATATAGTTTGAGACGAGCGAGTCTTCAGCTGCATTGCTGGCCTTGATGACCCTTAATAGATATTTGCAGCTAGAGCGGAGTACACAATTATTTTAGTAGGGACATAGAAGGTTTTGTAGGGCAGGAGTTTTATCAGGTTGGTGGAGAATTTTATGTGCCATGGTAAGTTGGTTGTAAATAATCGATTGCACAAGTGGTAACCAATTTAATTGTTTGAGAGCTATGCAGTCATATGACCTAGGGGTTGAGTCTGTGGCAAACTTTGCAATTTTGTTATAGCAGGAGTCTAATTTTACAAGGTCTGATTTCCTAAGGTTTGTGAGAATTGGTGAGGGGACGTACAGAAGAGATGAGATAAGATGTGATCTAGCAATAGTGGCTTTTGCGTTTCTTGTAAGATACGTCTTATTTCTATTTAATGCACCAATTTTTTGTGGCCTTTCTTAATAGTTTGGGCAATGTGAACATCAAATTTCATGCTGTTGTCAATTACTATACCTAACAGGTTAGTTTGGGTTATGGGTTAGATGACTGTGTTATTCATAGACATGAAATTGAAAGAAGGGGGAGAGTCAGTAGTTCTGCTGTGTTGGAACAACATGAGCTTGGTTTTATTAGCGTTCAGAATATGTTGGGAATTAGTTAGCCATGCTTCAACTGCAGAGAAATACAGACTTAATTAGCAGTTGGTATAAGGAAGAAACAGCACATGTCAGTGTGGAATCATCCACATATTGTACCAGGGAAGCATGGATGGTTAAGATGTGGCGATTATTAGTACATATTGTGAATGGTAGTGGGCCCAGTAGAGATCCTTGAGGAACTCCTAGGGTGACAGGTAGTAGAGGGGAGAGCTTTTATTGCCATAATGCTGCTTGTTAGCATTCAGACAGGTAGTCTTTGAACCAAACAAGAGTAGCTTGGCTTAGGTTCTGTTCAGAGAGTACATTTATAAGTTTGGTATGAGAGACCATATCAAATGTTTTTCATAGGTCAAGGAAAATAGAGAATACACAATTGTCATTATTTTTGTGGTGGTTGACTGTATCATTGAAGGTCATTGCAGCAGTGGTAGTACTATGGAAGAATCAGAATCCATGTTGAGTATTAGATAGGAGACTAAAGTCCAGAATTTGTGTGTATACACCTCTCAGGAATCTTGGACAAAGGTGACAATATAGCAACTGGCCAGTAGTTGGATAATTCTGTTGTGTTACCACTTTTGTATAAGGGGATGATATGGGAAATCTTCCGAATTTATGGTACTTGTTGTTCAGTAATTGAGAGGTTAATAAGGATGGACACAGGGATGAACATGGCTTCAGCAGTAAGCTTAATGTATTCAGCTGGCTATTTATCAGCAGCTAGGGTTGTGGATTTCAGTTTCTTTAGCAGTTTTTTTATTGTGTCAGTAGAGACAATTTGTAAGGAAAAGGTGTTCTTGTTATTATTTATTAATGGAGTATTGGGAGTGCTGGTGGAGCTGAACTTGTTGGAGAGAGATAAAACTGCTTTTGTGATGTATTCATTAAATTGGGTGGCTATACGTTCTGGACTGTTAGCATTAGCTGGGGAGGGAGCAGTGGCTTTACCTGGGTGGAGGATGTTATTGATGAGGGACCAAAACTTGTGTTGGTTATTTTGGTGTTTGTTTTGGATATTGTAGTAATGGTTTATTTTGTCCTGTTTGATTTTTTTGATTATTTCTGAGTTTTTGGTATGCTTGTTTATCAGTTTGAGATCTAGTATTGTGCCTTTGACTCCAAGCCTTGTCTCCCCATTTTAGTAGTGCCCTGGTGTCTTTAGTTAGCCATGGGGCAAAGTTAGATGTAATTCTTATAGTTCTAGGGGGAGCTTGCTCATACAAAATATTCAGGAAGGTAGAATTAAAGTGTTTTACAACATCCTGTTGTGGGAGAAGACTAAGTGGTGCCCAATTGCAATATTTCAAAGTGGATATGAAGTGTCGGGGGTTAAAGTTACTTTTGTTACATATAAGATGGCAAGTAGTGTATTTAGATGTGTTTAGTCAATGTTTAATTAAACAGATTGGTATATGATTACTGAGGGTATCTGGGAGACAACCAGAGTAATAATAGAGATCTGTTCAGTTTGTTAAGATCCAGTCAAGGATCGAGTGCCTGTTAGATGATTTATCTACCCTAGTGGTATCTTGAATAATTTGGGTGAAGTTATGGAGGTTGATGTGATTGGTAGGGTGTCATGAAAGGCAGGGAAATAGCGAAAAAGATAGAAGGTATTCCCATTGCCAAGTGCCCCAGCTGAAGCATTCTCAGAACACAGCTGCCTGAAACTATCTGATGCAAAAATGGAAGCTGAAATCTGAGAGGAAATGAAAGGTTGTCAGATTGCGTGGAGGGGGAAAACCTGAGTAGGTAGATAATCCTGCTGACTGGGAGGGCTGGTTTTGGCTTTTATGGGCTTTTCCCTCCTTTTCTGAGCCTCCTTGCCATTGCCTTTTAAAAGCCTGTTTTCTAGCTCCTTGCTGTTTAAAGTGGCAGTTAGAAAAGGAAGCTGAGGTGGATGACGGTAAATTTGTATTTGTTCAGAGGAAGGAGGACTGAAAAATTTGTCTCTCTCTTTGAATCAGTTTTGCCCTATCATCATGGTTATTAAGCACCTCAGCTACAGAAGGGCCAGATACAAAACCTCTTTTTCTAAGGGAGAATTTAAAATTTCAGATTTAACAACCTCAGGAAGGTTTTGGGAACAGAATCAAGCAAGTCACCTCAAAAGTGAACCAGAATCTATAGCTCAAGAAATAGACTCAGTAGTGTCATATGTACACTTTAAAGTATGTTTAGTCACCCGAGAAACAATTGTCACAGAAGCACGTAATGAATTTTTTAAATCTGAAGAAGAAAGGTTAGCATTAACTTCTGCATATTCTCAAAAGATGACAATAACACCTTTAACATTTGAGCTTGGCAGCTTAGTACGCTGAAGACTAAAGTACTGGAAGAATACATTTTCTTGTGTAACGTATCCATTGCTTTCCCATCCTTGTTAGGGGGTATGGGGCTAGTAGCAGAAACCTCTTTAGTAGCTGCAGATTTGGAAAGTGATATAAATGCTGTATCTGCTTTAGGATTAGTAAACAGGTACTTATATATCTGGGGTATCTCATATAATTTATTTGATGTCTTAGAAGCAGAAAGTTGACCATCAAATAAAGTAGCAGCAGTGAGAAAAAAATTGTCTAAAGCTGGAACAAAGGAGGGATAGAGGCATTGTTTGACATCTGCAACTGTAAAAAAATCATAATACATTTTCTGTGCCATAGGAATTTATTTCTGATCCCACAGAATGACCTCTTTAAACTTAAATAATGTTTGTGTCTTGTTTGTGTCTTTCAGGTTTTCCCAGTTAGGGGTCGCCACAGTGGAACTCCAGTCTGCTGATGATTGGTAGTGGATTTTTACGTACCGGGTTACCAGCCCTGACGCACAACCTTCAACGAAGGCACGCCCCATTTACGTATGCCTCCACACAGAAGACGCTCTAGCTGAAAATCAAAGGGACGTCTTGCTATGAGGTGACAACGCTACCTTAGCACCATCACCGCAGTTTTTTTTTAAACTTAGATAATATGTCAGAAAAATATATTTTGGCTAGGAAAAATCTGATTATATACTTTCCTCAGAATCAGAGTCTTCAGATTGCAAAGAAATTCCTGACACACAACCATCCCCTTGTAATGTCTACTGTTCTGACTGAACACTCATGACAGAACAAAAAAAGGAACCTACTTCCTTTTAGTGCCTCAGGAATAAAACACAAGAAAAATGCAGAAATAATTTCCTTTGCAAATCCAAGTAAATCAGCCCTGTTCATGTGACATGAAACTGTTCTGGTTTCTCAGTAAGCACACTTTCAGTGCCCACTGACTGACCCTTACCAGGCATATCAGTACCATATCCACTTTTAGCAGATGAAGACCTTTCACCAACCTGTTTCTCTTTCCCTAATCCTGACAAAAGTGGCTTTTCATTGTCCAGCAATGGCATCCCAACAGCTACTAAGAACATCTATTGGTTGATATGATTTATATTAAAGATTAGACTGTGTCTGTTTGATCTGCTCTTAGAGAAATGCAATTAATTATTCTTGTCGAAAATTGTTTTAGATGCTAAAGAAATGTCAAAAAGAAGTTGTGTTACAATATAGTTGCAGATACGCAAATGGCAACTGTAAGCCATGGGTTGATGGTGTTTTTGTTTTTTGTGTTTCTAGCCAGAGAAGTATACCTGGGTACTGTAGTAGCTAATCAGAAGTTGTAAACTGGATAATCAACTTATACCTGAAATGTTAAATATTATTTCAGCAGTATTTCTTGAATTTATTTTCAAAACAAGTCTGTATGAGTCCATTGGCTGGTATGAAGTGAAAAAAAGGTGAATTTAACAATTGCTATAGGGAAAGGTAGAATGGGTAGAACATATGAACACATAGTCAGACTATTTTTTCTGTCCAGTATCCAGAATTGCAGATACTTTAATTCTTCAAAATTTACTGTGAAATCTAAGTAAGTGACTGGATTTCCAAATCAGTTTTTGACAAGTGAATATGTTTTCTCCACTGTTCCTGTCCTATACCAGACAATAAACTCATCAGGATGCAATATTTCATCATTGTCTGTACAGTTTTAGCACTATTGATGTTAAAGCCAGTGGAGAAGTCAATACTTAAGCTTGAAACTTTTTGACATAATTATCCCTCTGCTACTTTTAAGCTAGTCTGTAAGTGTAAGAGGGCAAAATAAAAAATATAACTACAGCCCCTGCAGATGGTCCCATGGCACTGGAAATTGCTATCTTAGATCTATTCTTGAGTGTCGACACTAAAGCTATATGTCAGGTTCCTGCTGGAGTTTTCTCAGAAAGTGAAAGACAAGTTGGACAAGCAAGAAAATGGTGACAGGGACATCAGAAAATTTTCTGGAACACCTCCGCTTTTCTGCATTCTTGTTTGCCTTTTGACCGGGTCTAGATCTTGTGTTTAAAATAAAGCTGAAATAAGCACCTCATTCTCAAGTTGTACCCTTGCCTCCAGCTGATAGGCTGCAGCTAGTAACTGTTAAATTTCTTTCATTTTTGCAGAAAGAAAATATTCTCCATATTGCATGGGCAACACTAGATTTCACCTACCTTGAGAGTCATATTTGTTTTGAAAATGATTATGAAATGCCATTCTTAACAAAAAAAAAAAAAAAAAAAAAAAAAGAAGAATGCGGTGGCCCTTCATCCAGTAGTTTCATGCTCAAAAGATTCAAGCCTCTACATTGTTTCCCTTATGCTATAGGATGCCTCACATACCTCTCAACTGTCCAGATTTTTGCCTTATATTGTTGTTTTTTTCCTCATAAAATTTGTGGTTTTCTGGCAAGTCACTTAGGTTTAATGTCACTAAATAATGACATACATTTGAGTTTCAGACTTCATATCCTTCAGAAATGTTATTTATTTATTTTACATTTGTTGACCGGGCTAGTCCAACTGGATATATATGTCCATTTTCAGCAGAGGCCCAGGGAGAAAAGCTCCACATGCAAACATTAGTACGAACAGGTACAAATTAAGCATATATAATAGTATATACATCAAAACACATTAGATATTAACTACAAAAACAGAAGACAAGAAATAAAAAGTGTGTTTTGGTAAGAGTTTCTTAAAGTAGAAAAGTTGAGAGTACCCAGCTACTCAAGGAAAGCTAGTCAGGGTTGCTACAGGGGCAGAGCCGGTGAGTTTTGAGTTGGGAATTAAAGCAGGGAAGAGAGGAGATTGCCGTGAGATTGTGAGGAAGAGTGTTCCAAGTTTTTCCTACTGTGTTGGAGAACAAGGATTTGCCAGCTGTGTTATTGGGTTTACTAGTGCATATAAGTAGTTTGTCGGAGGAACAAAGGCTTTTAAGATTACAGTAAGGAGTGATAAGGGAAGTGAATATGGGAGTGTTTGTGGATTTGTAAAGGATTTTGTGGGCTAAGGAGAGCTGGTGAAATAGAATTAGGTTTTGTAGTTTGAGCCACCCTAGTTGCCTTAAGTTTTGGCAGTGATGAGTTCTAAAAGTAGAGTCAGTGGCAAATCTGGCAATATTGTTGTAAGCAACAGACAATTTGCTGAAGTTAGTTTTGGACAAAGAGGTGTAGATAGGGGAGGCATACAGGAGGGTGGAAATAAGATGGGAATGAGCAATGGAAGTTCTGGCAAGTGGAGTAAGGAATGGTTTAATTCTATTGAGGGAGCCTAGTTTTCTGTTAACTAATTTTATAGTATTGTTAATGTGTGTGTCAAAGGTCAGATTGTTGTCTATCTTAACTCCGAGGAGTCTGGTAGTTGGATCGGATGATATGTTGGTGCCATTATTTGACATGACACAGAAATTCAGTGGAGAGGATTTTCGGGTCGGTGAAAAAAGTAATAATTTGTTTTTTTAGGGTTCAAAATTAAGCATCATTTTAGGAACCACATCTCTACGGTTTTGAAAGTCTGGTGGGTGACAGAGTGCAGCTCAGAGGGAGATGAGGCAGAACAGATTAAAGGAGAACATAAAATGCATGCTAATACAAATCATGTTATTTTATCAACTTTCTTCACTTTATAAGAACAGTATTTAAACTATGTCCATCTTTTTGGGCCATTGTCCCCCTCATTACTTTAGGCTTGTTCATATTTCTTGTGCTAGGAGGTTGAAAGGTATGCTCCAGAGACTTTTAACCAGTTGGAGGATTGTGTGCAATTTCTCAAGGAAAAGTCTTATATCCAGCACAAAAGACACTGAGAGGGACAAGCAGCAGCACAAAGAACTTAACCATGCCTCTGTTTCTCCAGACCCCAAACAAGGCAATCGAGCAGTGGTCAGTGAGGAAGTAAATGCTTTCCTTTCCCAGACCTGAATGTTAGTGATAGATGGTGATTTTTCCATTTCCCTTACATTTGGTTAGCATGAAATTGATATGGTTACCTGGGAATGGCCACCTCTTCAAACTGCTTACCCACAATGCGTTTCAAACCACTATTGAGACATTTGCATTGTTTTGATTTACTTAATGCTCATAGTTCACCTTCCTGCTCTGCCTTTGCTTGTATTGTGTGAGTCAACTCTGAACCACAAGTGTGATTACTGGTATGGTAATTCTTGTGATGCCTTCCCTACTAGAGAGTTCTGCAGAAGTTTGCTACCTATCCAGACACATACATTTGACAGCCTTCAGATGCAGACCATGCACTGTTTGATATTACAGCTTTACAGTCATGGATCTGGATTGAACTGTTTTGTAATCCTGTACTGAAATAATGTAACTTGTGGAACTTTTCTGTGACATACTCTGCAGTGAAGCCATCTGTTTTGGTACGTCAGTTTTCTTCCAATTCTCTCTGGGACTGTGTAGCTTATTTACACACCAGAACAATCATCCTCTTCTGTACATACTTCATTTTTATCTTATCTTAGCTGGAGAACATGGTTAAATTTAAAGTTTTCAAGATTTCCATATACTGTTTTGGCAATGCTTGAGTATTAATTTAATAACATGGATTGTCTGGGATGTTTCTATTTAAGGATATCACATTATTTTAACTGGAATGTCAGCTTGCCTATTGAAGTTTTAAAGTAGGTATAACAATAATGTATAAATGTGAGATAAAAACAAGTCTCACAAGATGTCAAAAATGTATGCAGCTATGTTATTGTATGCTGTCAAATGGGCAAATGTTATCACAGTTAAACTCTTAGTGCTGCAAGGGAGGCATATTTTTTTTTCTTGCACACTGACAAGAACTGTTTGGAAAATTAACTTGTTTGACTGATTGCTACACATTCATGCCATCTAGGGAGCTAAGGTAGCTTTGGAGTAAAGGCATATTTTATATCATTAGTCCTCATCTAGTTGTGGAACAATATACTATACTACACTATTTAATTTAGTTCTTGTTTTGTTTTAGAATGATTTCCAATTCATTATTTTCTTTCTTTTTACTGACCCCATATTTTCTTTTGATTTTCTGTCACTCAATAATTCCATCTTTTTTCAAGCACAAGGACCGGATGTTGTGAGATGATCATTGGTAGCCTTCTGCACTGAATCAAATGCTACAACTGATTTTGTTTGCAGTTATGTGGTCAAGTTTGAGATTTATCTGGTACAATATCTGTAAAATTACTCAGTGTAAATATTAATAGGCTTCATTCACCTTTCAAATGCTCTAGCCTGTGTGAATCAGACAACAAAGTCTGGACATAGTAGCATTGCAAAAAATGTACCACCAACGGCATGTGATCACATTTTTATGTAATTACATTTTTTCTTTAGATTTTCAGCCTGATATGGAGCCAAGGATTCTTGTATTCTCCTAAGTGTTTTACAAATCAGGATCCAAAGACTTGTCTGTCATGTAGTAATGTAAATCGCCTTACTTCTTTCTTGGACCAAGTGCATAACCCTCTCCTCCACACCATCAAGAAGCTCAACATTAAACTAGTCTCTTTTGCTCTGGTGTCATGACCTGGGTCTGTCAGCCCAAGGAACATTACCTTCTCTTAACCCTAGATTGGTCACTTACCTTTGCGCTTCATGTGACAGTTCCAGCTAAATTGACAGAGCATCTTTTAAAGAAGTATTGAGCTTGGTATACATTTTCTTTCTCTCTTGTATTCCATACATATCTAGATCAAGACTGCTTATCTCTGACTATTAGCACTCTGTACCAACCCCTAAATCCTTCCACCTTATCACCAGGCATACGAATTCAAGGAGCTGCTTCTGTCTATCACTCAGGAATTCATGAAGACATATTTTCCTCTATGCAGTAGCTATTTGCTCAGTTTGTTTTTTGTAATCTTTATAATATATATTTACCATCTCAAAAGTGCTTACTCCTCTCTGTACTCTTCTTTCTAGACCTAACACCCCTCTTAAGTATTCAACTGCGGTACCACCTTTATCATTCTTATAGGAAAAGCTCAGTCTGGGTCTGAACTGTCTGCAAACAGCTAAAGTTAACTTTGAGTATGTGTCTACCTGTTTCAGCTAATATTCATTTTCCCCTGGAGAGCACTCTGCTTTGGCTTGTAAGCAGCCCCCCCTCACACACACACACACACACACACACACACACACACACACACACACACACACACACACACACACACACACACACACACACACACACATACTCATCTTCCACTTCCTCTCTTATTCTCTTCTGTTAGCAAATAGTCTCCATAACTGATAAATACTGTGTGTTTGTTAATTTAAACTGAGACCACAGTAGCCTACTTATACAAGGTTATCCTGTTTTTCCATCTGAGAAATGGTTAAGAAATGACTTACAGTTTCAGAGCAGTCCTTGCTCAATTCTGATTGTTTCTTAAACATAAACTTGTCTTTGCTTTGGCTCATTGGCAGCAGTATAAAAGAACTGCCTGCTCACACCCTTGTTCTCCCCCTCCCACTTCCCTGTTCATTACCTTAAGCCAATCCCAAAGTTAATAAATTTTACCTGTGGCAGGTACCATTTTTAAAACTACAACCACCCTTTGAGCACCTCCTGCGCAGCTCTGCCATCAAACTTATTAAAACTGCCTGAACTGGGGCACAGCTAACTGATAGTTTGTGGAAATACAGGGTACTTACCTGAGTCTCCACATTCACTATCATATCTTCATTTATCAGTTTACTCTGTTACCTAATTGTTTCCAGCCCCCTCATAAGAGAAACTAACAGGGTCTCTACCCGGATCACTCCCCGCCCCCAGTGGTCTTACCTTTATTGCACTCACAAACCCCTCCCATCTTTCCAATAGCCAACCACGGTGCTAAACCCAACACTACCTCCTCCATCTTCACACTACTATCACTCCTCCTCAGCTAACATGTACAAGCATACCTTACCTATGCTCACTGCATGCACTCTCCTTGCATATCTTACATCCTACCAAAACTCTATCATTCCCCCACTCAACCACTACCATTGTACTACTACTCACACCACCAGTCATGTCTCACCCTCATTCAGCTCCCCTCCCACCAACTCAAGTACCATTCTATGCACCCCCCCGCATATTCTAGCAACTATATTACTCAAAAATAAAGCATCCCTACAACTTAACATAGTAACCCTCCCACCATACCTATTACCCACAGAGAACAATCATAAAGTTTCCCTAATAAACAAACACATTCAAAAACTGAGAAAACTAATAACCTCATGCATATCAAAACTAGCCCTAAGTGGAGACATCCACCCCAACCCTGGCTCTACCATCTCCAACCCCAATCCTCATAATCAGACTAGAAACCACAACTTCTCCCATATCACAGCCAATAGAAAGCCAAGTGACTTCCTTCTACTAAGCCTAAATAATAGAAGTATATCCAACAAAGTCCATGAACTCCATGCCACCATAAACTTGTACTCCCCAGAAATAGTCATCCTGACAGAAACCTGGCTAAAACCTCACATTACGGCATACTAAGAGTAGACCGGCTAAACAAGAAAGGAGGCGGTGTAGCTATAATATTTAAAAAGCATCTAAACATCCAGATCTTAAAATCATCAGCTCCACAAATAGGCAATGAAGAAATAATATATACTAACCTCAAAATAAACCAAAACAAAACCATCAACATAATTGGATGCTACTTCGCACCTGGCCAAAACAACCCTCGACTAGAAAACCTCCTCAGCTGGTCTACCCACCATCTCCCCCAAGAAGCTATAATTTTAGGTGATTTCAATATTGACTGGCAATCCTTTTCTGGCAACCATCCAACCCATCATGTAAACCTTCATGGCTTCACCCAACTAGTCCAGTCACCAACCAGGATAAATAAAAACTCCAGCAAGCACACTACCCTGGATTGGATAATAGTCAGTAAGAGCCCCAGTCATAACAGGCTGCTTATCAGATAGCCGCAGTGATCACTCCCCAACATTCCTACTCAAAAAATACCTATACCAAGCTAAACCTGTCATCTACCATCAAGTACGTAAAAACATTAATTTTAACCCACTCACATAAATCTCATCCCTCAAAGAATGTAACTGGCATCCTCTAAAGTACCTCAGTCTTGATGACACAGTTGAATTTTTTAATACTACCTTCCTGAGCATCCTTAATTACCATGCCCCCATAAGACTTTCCAGAACCAAAGCACAACCCTCCCTATGGCTACAGAAAACCACTAAGTCAGAAATGAAAAACAAGGTTAAAGCCTGGGAGCACTGGCACAAAACCAAAATCCCCTCAGCTAGACAGAAATTCCTAGAACTATGCAATAGAGTCAAAAAGCTAATAAAACAGGACAAATTCCAATACTACCAGTCTGCACTAGACTCTTCCCAACACAGCCCCAAACAATTCTGGTCCTCCGTAAACTCCATCCTCCACCCAGGTAAAGTCAGTACCCCTCCTCCTAACATCCCTCACTCCAAAAATATTGCTACCTCATTCAACACACACTTCACACAAAACCATACTATCACTAGCTAAACAACACAACCCCCCTCCCCTACAACCCACACCTTCAACTAGTAATCTCCCCACTGCCTTCTCTTTTTCTCCTGTACCTACCTCCAACATAAAAAAAACTCTTAACTAAACTTAAGCCCCCCAACTTAGCAGCAGACAACCTCCCATGTGAATACCTACAAATCACAGCTGATGCTCTGGCCTACCCAGTATCCATCTTGATTAACCGATCTCTGTCAGAAAGTTACGTTCCCACACTATGGAAAGTATCACATATAATTCCCCTCCACAAAGGTGGCCACACCACAGAACTAACCAATTACTGCCCCATAGCTATTCTCTCTCCACTCTACAAAATACTAGAGAGATGCATTCACTCTCATGTCTCAGACTACCTCCTTATTAACAACCTCCTTTCCAATATTTAACATGGTTTCCGACCAAACCATAGCACCACCACTGCCTTAGTCTTCTTTACTAACACTATCCTTCAGCATAAAAACAATGGCTATCTCTCCTCTGCTACTTTCCTAGACCTATCTAAAGCATTTGACATGGTCCCACACAAACAACTCATCTCTGTCCTCAATAACCTATCCATCTCTCAATTAGTTACTAACTGGTTTCAGAATTACCTGTCTGACCGCCAACAATCAGTTGTATGGCAGAATGACATATCTCACCAACTACCTGTCTCTATAGGGGTTCCCCAAGGATCCATCCTTGGACCCCTACTCTTCTCTATTTTCACCAATAATCTAGCCTCTGCCACCAAACAAGGCACACTCATACAATATGCAGATGACTCAACCATCATCTCTTCAGCCCAGTCCCTACCCAAACTGCAAAAAGTCACACAGGAAACCTTTTCCTCTGTTTAAACTTGGTTATCCGATGCCCAATTAATACTCATCCCAAACAAAACTAAACTACTCATCTTCCAACCCACCAAACATACTCAAAACAACTCTCACTTTAACATCATAGCAAAAGACAACATCACTATGCACCCAACAGAACACACCAAATTGCTAGGAGTGGAAATAGACAATAAACTAAAATTTGACATTCACATATCCATGACCATAAAAAAAGTCCACAAAAAACTAGTAGCGTTATACAGAAATAAGCAACTTCTCACCAAAGCAGCAAAGATTTCAGTAGCAAATTCCCACCTTATCTCCACCCTACTTTATGTCTCTCCAATATATCTAAACAAGCTAGAGACCTGCTACAACAAAATCACCACATTCGCCACAGGGGCATTCTACAGTAGTCACTACTGTCTCTCACTTGCTGAACTGGGCTGGCTTGAACTCCCTCACCTCCTTCAATGGTATCAACTCACACTCACCCACAAACTAGTAAACCATCCACTAAATGTCCCATCCCTCCAGAATCTACTCCAACCCTATCGCACCACCAGACCACTAAGATCCAGCAACAAAAATCACTTGTAGATCACTAAAGTCAATAACTCTGCTGGTGAAGCACTATTCTCTTGAGCCATAGCCAAATTATGGAACTCCCTTCCACCCACAATTACCTCTGTACCATCATGTACCCACTTCAAAACTTTACTAAAAGCGCACCTAAAAACATGATGGCTATGCCCTTGCAACTCCCACTCTAATATCACCCACCCCATCCAACCACTACCTTTCATTCCACCCCACTAACTACCTTGATTATAGCAAGCTTGGATGCTCATAAGCTTACTACTTATTATACAGCAGGAACTTCTTATTGTGACAATTGTTAATGTCTATTATGTACTTCACAGATAAAGATTCTAGCTGTCTACTGATGTACTATGTTCTTCATCAGTAACTATGTTTGTAATTAATTGCTATGTTAATCAGATTGTTAATAGCTATGTAAATCCAATGTAACTACTGTCTGTATATTTTAACTGTGGAGCTTTTCTCCCCGGGCCTCTGCTGAAAATGAACCTACGTCCAGTCGGACACTGCCGGTCAACAAATGTAAATATATAAATAAATAAAATTAATTCTTATAGACTTATACCAAAGATGTATGTCCTCCTGTCTTTCTCTGGGATACATACAAAGGTTCTCTGTATAAGTTGCATTCATGTGCTAATGGTTTCTGATGGTTCTGGTAAAAGTAACTGTTGGATCTGTGGAAGGAATACTGTACCTTACAACAAAACTTTATTTTGTTATTATTTATCATCTACTCCTGAATAAAGGCAAACCTTTGCCTCCAACTGCTTGCCTAGCATTTTTCCTTGTCATTTTAAATACATTTATTAGGCCCATACAGAACGTAAAGATCTGTACGTGCCTGACTCACTATTAGAATTTGTATTTCAGTCCATGCCTTCCCTTCCTCAAGAAGTTCAACAAGCTCTAGACTGTCACTTTTAGGAACGATGAGTGGATTGTTCCCTTTCCAGAATGAGACCTAACAAGGTACCAGATCCAAATGTTCTTTATAGCACATTATACAAATCATTTTTTCCACAAGCAGCAGGTGTTCTGTGGCAAGCCTCCAATCATTTGTTGCAGACTCCTCCTTCTGGAAGCATTCCTTTATTTACCCCAATCCTTAAATCTGGTATAGCTTCTGATTCACTGAAAAAGTGACAGGTCGATCTTTCTTTTCAACATGGATTATTAACTTTAGTTAGTATGTTCCTCCAGGCTAAAACCACCCATTAAAGTATTATTCATTGTGACAGGGCAGATGTCAAAAAGACTGCACTGCTCACTGCTTAGGGAAGCAGAGTACGAATGTAAATGAAGAGATTTAGAAATGAAATAATGAAAGGAATAAGACATTGTACATCTGTGCAGCTCTGCCTATAGATGTAGAAAAGCCTTTGAATCTATTAAATGGCATTATTTGTGCAGTATTAAAATATTTTCTGCTTCTAAGATTATTTCTAACTATATTTTATGCCATAAAGTTGTCATTGTCTGTAATCATCCAGCTAGATCCTGAGATCTCAGCTTCCTTTAACATTTACAGGACTGTCATTTGGCCCAACATCTTTTTGTATAAACCATCAAGCTTCTGGTAATGTCTATTTAGTTTCTTTGCCACTCTGATGCAGGGCACATCCTCGATGGTGGCTGGAGAGAAGCTGATGTCCTTACATTCACCGCTCCAGTATTCATTACTATATGGGATTCCCTGCCGTGAAGCCCATTATCCGGCCAGTCTATCAAAGTCTACCATTGCTTTAAGGTACACTGAACATCACCTGCACACTCCTCATGTAGCATAGGGCATAGAACTTCTTTGCTGTCAGTCCGAACTCAATTTTTAACTGTCAGTATGTTTGCTTCCATCCGTTTTTTGCTGTTTTTTTTTTTTTTTTCTTATTGGAGCTTCGGTGATTTCTCCTGTTTGCTGAAGTCCTCACTGTTGTAGATAAGTACCCATTTGAGGTTTTTGTTCTTTTATTCATTTTATGTACTGCTTGGGGGGGTTAGTGTCATCCAGGAAGGGTAAATGCCAATGTGGAAGACAGATTCCCCATAAAGACTGCCACAATAAATGCATTTTCTATCTAAGAGCTTCTCATGACTATAGTTCTTGTTCTATTTGTCAGGGATTTGTCCCAAAAAACATTTATAGTAGGCTTTCTTCCCTTTCATTGTGTCTTGAGAACCAGTGTCTTAAGCTGCTTGCTAAAGATAATATGGATGGAATTCCTTTCCCCAAGGGTCAGCCATCAGGGAAGAAGAAGGTGAAATAGGCAAGACTGGAATCTTCCACTGTCCAGCCTCTGCCAGAGGTTTCTCCCAAGATTATTATAAACCTGGAGACTCACCTGGTTGTGCTGTCAGATTCATCTATCTCGTCCAGGTTAGAGGCCAGTGAGGATCTCTCAGGCAACAAGTCTGATGAGACTTTGCAGGCATCTGTTTCGGGCATTCAGGGGGAACCATGGTTGATTGTTTCCAAGGGGTCTAGGGGAGTTCCACAGTTTCTTCTTAGGCAAGAAGTTCCTGCAATGGTTGTGGAATGCCGTCCTGAGTTAGGGCCCTCTCAGTTTTCTAGGACAGATGTCCCCTTAAAAAAGAAACAGAAAACTAGACATGTTTCTTCTGCTCCTAGGGACCCACAAAATGAGTAGCAGGCCTTTACTCAGGAGTTATTTAATGCTTTACTGTTGTTTAAGGCCTCCTCAATGGGTTATGGTTCCTGCTCCTTCTTTGTCTTCTTCACCTAAATGGCCCATGGAATTAAAATCTTCTGAGGAAGAGTTAGATTTGGATGAGGACTCCCTTACTTATTCTACACAGATTCCTTCTGCTTTAGACTACTGCTCTGAGGAGGAGGAATTTAATAGTCCAGATACTCCTTCTGAGGAAATTTTCTTTGGGGACACAATCTCTAGGATGATGGAATTTTTGAAGTGGGATTGTGCCCAGGTTTCTAATATCCATTAGAGGTACTGTGAGTTACTGCAGATGGAATCTCGTAAACCTGCAGCTATTCTTCCTGTCTTGCCTGCTTTACTAGATGCTTTTTCTATTGCCTCTAAAGTGCTTGATTCTCTGCCCCTGCTCCCAAGAAGTCTGACAGGTTTTATAGGATGCCTGAGGACTGTTCATATTTGTTCAAATGTCCTGCTGCTGACCCGTCTGTGGTGTCTGTAGCCTCTGATAAGCCATCTCAGTTGCTTCCTTTGTCCAAGTTACTGCCTTCTGACAAGGACAGCAGAACCATGGACAGGCTGGGTAAGAAGGTTTATACTTCTGATACTCTAGCTTTTAGGGCTATCAATTATCAGGCCCATATATCTAGGTATGTGTTGGCTCTTATTTCTCAGGCTTGTCAGCTTTTTTCTGATCTTCCAGACTCAGAGTAAATCTTCTGCTCTTTCCGTGCTAGTGACTTCTTCTCTAGTAGTTCATCATTCTATCAAATATAGTTATGATGCAGCAGATGCCTCTTCTAGGACTGCTGCTTTTGGTTAAGTACTGAGGAGGTATGCTTGGCTTAGGCTTCAACCTTTACCAGATGATGTTAAGGCTAAGTTGCTGGATGCTCTACTGGACACTAAACTTTTATTCGGAGAAGCGGCTGCTGGTTTGTTTAAGCCTCTTCAGGACAATGGGGAGGCCTTACAGGAGCTCAAACATGTCTTTGCTTCTCCTGTGCCTAAATTTCAGAGAAACTACCCTGCTAGGCAAGCCTTTGTTCGTAGGCAATCTCGCCCTACTGCTAAAGGTAAAAAGGGTAGTAAATGGGCTCATCGTGCTAAGGCCACTCAGACTGCAGGTATTCTCAATCCTTCCTTTCCTAACAAACCATTTGCTGTCTGACTATCTACCTGTTCCCATCCACATTCCTCTTTCTCTTTGCCTTTCTCTTTGTCTTCATATTTGGCTTTGAATTACCCAGGATTCTGGGGTTCTGTCAATCATTCGTCAGGGGTAATTCATGGTGTGGAACTCCCATCCTCCTTTTATGGGCATTCCTCAGCCTCCTCAGGAACAACTTTCTTTTTTCCCAGAGGTTCTTTGAGATCTCTTGTCTTAGGGTACTGTTCAAGAGGTTCTTGTGTCCCAAAGGGGGAAGGGGTTTTATTCTAGAATGTTTCTAGTGCTCAGAAAAGAATGTACTTGGAGACAAATTCTAGACCTCTCTTATCTAAACACCTTTCTGAAAGTGCCTTCATTTCAGATGTTGTCCATTCAGACCCTTTTTCCTCTCTTGCTACCTCATGCCTTTCTGGTGTCTCTGGATCTCAAGAATGCTTATCTCCATAGTCCAATCCATCCTCTTTTTAGGAGGTTTTTATTTTTCACTGTTGCTTTCTGGCATTTTCAGTTCTGTGCTTTGCCTTTTGACCCTTCTACTGCCCTAAGGGTATTCACCAAATGTCTTGCTCCTGTGATTATTTTTTGCAGGCTTCAAAGGATCCAAATATTTCCTTACTTGGATGACCTGTTGATTATGGCACCCTCTCCAGAGGTCCTTTTGCAAAATCTTTGTTTTACCATTTCTCTTCTTCAAAGTCTGGGATTCACAATAAACTTTAAAAAGTCTTCCCTGTCTCCTTCTCAGGATCATGTCTTACTGGGCTGCAAGATTCAGATGGTGCCAATGCTGGCAGACCTGCTGCCTCCTAAAGGCCTTAACTCTCATTCCTTGCTTTCAAACTCTTCTTCCCCTGGCCTCCATTACAGCCAGGGAGTTTCTCAGAGCTCTGGGGTTCATGGCTTCCCCCATTCTGATGCTTCCTCTGGCCAAACGTCATATGAGGAAGTTCCAGTGGTTTCTGAAGTCAGTGTGGCTTCAACATGCACATCCTCTTGACTTTACAGTTCCTCTTCTCCCTTGTCTCAAGAAGAAAATTCTGTGGTGGATTCAGCAGTTGTCTCTGAATCCAGGGCTCCCTTTTCATCCTCCTCTTCCCTCTCAGGATCTGTTCACAGATGCTTCAGATGTGGGATGGGGAGCAACGTTTGGCTCTCTGAAAGCTCACTGAGTGGTCTCTTCGTCAGCAGAAGGAGCACCTCAGTGTTAAAGAGATGAGAGCTCTTATGCCGGCTATTCAGGCCTTTCATCTTCTTTTTTCTCCAGGGTCTCTCAAGGTATTCATGGATAATACCACAGTTATGTGGTATATCAAAACACAAGGGGGGAGTCTTAACTTCTTTGCCGGCTGGCACTTCTGGTATGGGATCTGGCTATCTAGTATCAAATGACTCTTCAGGCAGTTTATATTCCTTCAGATCAGAACATTGTGGCAGACACTCTGAGCAGGTCCTTCAATGAATCCCACAAATGCGTTCTTCACAGGGATGTGTTTATGGATATTGTTCACCAGTGGGGTACTCCTCAAGCAGATCTCTTTGCCTTCCATCTGTACAGACAACTTCCTCTGTTTTCTGTCAGTCCCAGGTCCTCTTATATGGAAGGTTGATGCCTTCTCATTTTCTCAGAAGGGGATTTTTTATGCATTCCCTCCCCTTTCTCTTATTCCAAGAGTCCTGTTCAAGATTCAACAAGTTGCTCCCAAAATCTTGCTGGTGACTCCCTTTTGGCCCCAATAGCACTGGTTCCCTTTACTTCTGCATCTAGCCAAGGGCAATCATCACAAGTCACCTGACAGGGTGGACCTACTCACAGAAGACAAAGGATCTCTCATACATCCCCACCTGTCTATGCTTCAACTGACACTGTGGGTGACAGGATTTTGATCCCTCATAGACACCTTTTTTCTGAGGATATGCTGCAGGTCCTGCAGGAGGTCAGGAAACCTACTACTAGGAAATCCTACTTATCTAAATGGAAGAGGTTTTCTATTTGGTGTCTTTCTCATAACCTTGACACACTTACTGTGGATGTTCCTTTGGTTCTCTCTTATTTGTGTGAGTTGCTCAATGCTGGTTTGGCCTATAGTTCTATTAAGGTCCAATTATCAGCTCTTTCTACTTGTCTGCCTTACCTCTCCCATTAGCTTCTAGAGTTGAGGCTAAGTGGGCATCCATAATATTAGACATCCGAGAAAACCTGTTCCTCCTCCCTGAGATCTTAATTTCATTCTGGATAAACTGACTCAGGCTCCTTTTAAGCCTGCTGTTTCAGCTTCCTTGCAATATTGTTCTTGGAAGACAGTTCTTTTGGTAGCTCTTGGTTCTGGCAGATGCGTGTCTGAGTTACAAGTCTTTATGGCCTGTCCACCTTTTTTTGATATTTCATGAGGACAGGGTGTCCTTGCATACTAATCCTTCTTTTATGCCTAAGGTGGTTAATGAGTTATCAAGTAACAGTCTATTAATTTGCCTACTTTTTTTCCCTGTCTGCAATCTGAGAGTGAGAGGGTGCTGCATCCCTTAGACGTGCATAGACAGCTCCAATTTTGTTTGGATAAAACTAAAGCTATCACAAAATCTGATAAGCTGTTTGCTTCCTTTCATCCTAGGTCTTTAGGATTGGTTGTTTCCAAGAAAACTATTTCTACTTGGATTTCAAAGGCTATTTCTTTTTGTTACACTTTTCATGGAGATAGCCTTCCTTCTTCTGTAAAGGCTCATTCTACTAGAGATGTGGTTTCTTCTAGTGCTTTTTTCAAGGGCTTCGACACTAGTTCTATTCTTGAAGCAGCTACCTGGACTTCTGTGCATACTTTTACCAAACACTACAAGTTAGATGGTATCTGCAGAGCCAGAGCTGGTTTTGCTAATGCCATTCTTCATGGCTTCTTAGAGGGCTCTACTGCTGCTTCCTTCTCCCAAGTTTCTTACTGGGCTTTGGCACTCTCCCATAAGTAATGACTACTGCAGTGGTGAATGTAAGGACATATTACAATTGTGTAAAATCTTATCATAACAGTAGATGTCCTTGCTTTCACTGCTGCAGTATTCACTCCCTCCCTCCATCCCCCTAGTCTTTTTTTCCTTCCTGGATGTGCAGGTGCTCTTTGGTTTTCCTTGGACTGCTGTTCCTACTGGGGCAATCAGTTCTGAGGATGGTACTCTTGAATGTCACCTTCATGCCATCAGCTACATGAGAAGTGTGTAGGTGATGTTCAGCATACCTTAAAGCAATGGTAGACTTTGGTAGACTGGCCGGATGATGGGCCTCACAGCAGGGAATCCCATATAGTAATGAATACGGCAGTGGTGAAGGCAAGAACATCTACTGTTATGGTAAGATTTTACACAACTGTACTTTCTCTTTGTTGATTATCTTCTTCTGTATTCCAGTATTTTCCATATGATAACTCCAATGCAGAAAACAGCAATCAAACAGCAAGAATTTTCTAAGCAGAATGTTGTCAGCTAAATCTATACTTCTCCTCCAGCTTCGTTCTGTCAAAGGCCATTGATCAGATATATCACTTTCATGGGAATCTTCTTTGTTTCAGATATCTGGGTTTGATGTTGGCCAAAAACCTCTCAGACACCAGAGACTGCAACAAGGAGATTGTTCAGTTCCCACAACTGTGCAGCTATGCCATTGAAAACAATGAAACCTAAGTTTTGAACTTCAAATGTTATTTTGCAAAATCATCAAAATTCCACATTTTCATCAGGTTCTCTCAAAACATTTTCCCTTAAAGAAATTTCATAATTGGGCTACTCAACTTTGTAGGTAATTACTAGACTAAAGACCCCAAGGGACCTTTTTAAGACTAGCCATGCTTCCCAAAGGTGAGAATCAAAACCTGTACCTTGTGTAACTAAGGTAAGCACCTTAACCTTTATGACATCTCTCCGTTTATTTATTGATGTTCTCAGTCACCAAGTTAGCCCCATTAGGGCAATGTCTCTTTTCAGGGGTGACCTCAGTTATCTTTTATACTTACTAGGGATATTTGGCCAGGGCACCAGGGAATTTCCCCTTTCTTTGATAGATGCAATGGAATCTTTTACCCGAGCTATCACTAACTATGGCAGATGGGACCTTGGTTTAATATCTCATCTGAAGAACAGCACTCTAAGAAAAATGATGCATGTACCTGGTATAGGGGCAGCACCAACAGCTTTCTAATCTTCAGCACAAAGGGTAAGCATGTTACCTTTTAGCCACTAACTGTGACAACTAGAAAAATACTGAACTTTATTAACCCAACATTATTATGCAAAATATAATGTTGCACTATGTAACTTATGGTTAGATATTTTTCATGACCTATTTTAGCAGCCATCAGAATCAAATACCTGATTGTGCCTGTAATCTTCCATTATTTTGCCCTCTCTGGGCCTTCTTTTACCTAATACAATGCTAACCCTCTGAAAATGTTGGTCCAGATTTCTGTTTAGCTTTCACTAATAACCTTAAAGTTATTATTTTGTTAAAATATGTAAATGTATTTTACCTCATCCATTTCCAATACTGCATTTTTAATGGACAGCTTCCTTCCTTTACCTGTTATGTTAAATTCCTTTCCTGCAACTGGATGGTAGGCTTCTGGGAACTGCTCCTACATAGCACCCTGCAATATACCATTAGCATTAATACTATTTTTTTAAATATACTAAGGTTTTTTTTCAATTTCTTCAGTCCAAATTGAAGTCACCAAGGTTGACCTCACCTTTTTTACCTTTTATTCTAACACATATTGAAATTGCCAAGGAAGTGGTAAATTTTAGCAATTCCCTACTCAAGTCTGACATTTTACTTCTTCATATTTTCTTCAGCATGGATGCAGATTTACAGATGCTGTACTGCTGGCAAACTGGCCTGCATCAAGACACTGAAGATCTTGTGTTAGAAAATCTCTTCTGTTGTGTATGTCACCCCCCCATCTCCAGCACTTGGCAGCTTTATGCATGACAGGGTCTGCACTACTTATTCCTTGCCCATGCACATCTAACAGTTTCTTCCAAGACTTTAAATGCATACTGATGATACCAAGAAAGTGGTCCTGGGTCTCGGACAAATACTGCCCTAGACTTAAGAAGCTCTGTGATAGCTTATAAGACTATTGTGCTCACATGCTGAGTAACAGCTCTGGTTTAATTGCCATGCTGTTATTTCCCTTAATTTATCTGTATTACTATTGGATCTGTTTCTGCTGTTCTTGTACTTATTTATTATTTATCTGTCTAGCTATATATGTAGATAGATAGATGTAGATATGTATGGGTCTATATTAATTTGTCAAAAACTAATTCCAGTGAATGGCCATTCATCGTACACAAACCAGTGAATGCTCACTTCAGTTTATATTTTTCTAAGGGAAGGCAGTTAATTGGCCAGCATTAGGAAATGTGCCCTTTTCCCCAATGTAGTGTGATTTTTCGGAGTTGGTATATATAAATAGGGGAGGCGTTGAGTGGTGTGTGGGGCTTAACCTCCCATCTTGTTGGGTTTAATATAATGTAGTTTGTGTTATGGTCAGTGTGGGGGACAAGTAATGTCTTTCCCCTAGAAAAATGTTCACTTATGTGAACGTTCAATGAACGGCCATTTGCTAGTTTGTGTTCGATGAACAACCATTCACTGGAATTAGTGTTTCATGAATTAATATAGACCATTTATATATATATATATATATATATATATATATATATATATATATGTATGTATACATATACATATATATATATATATATTTATATATTTCCTTTTGTTGACTGAGATGATAGTAGTCTGATTGGGCTGACTGTTTTCAGTGGAGTACAATGCAATATGGAGTAAACTTAATATATGATACCAGGAAAAAGCTAATTTTTATGTCTATACAGTTATCTTATAACTAATATATTTTTCCTTCTTGTTAAGGCAATTATAAATTATTTATACAATGCACAATTTTTGAAGATAGTGTGAGATAGTAAATAGTGGGTGACATGTAAGGTATATTTACATTAAGAAGATTTTCTGTTGAGAAAATGAGATAGCTAAAATAGGGAAGATATAGAAAGCATGGTTTAAACACTTGAATATAGTAAAGTTTGGTAGAACATGACAATATTGTATGAGGAAATATGATGCGGATGCAGCAAAGAAGACAATTATGTAGAAATGGATGTGAAAATGTCCCCCTTTACTTACAGTCTGCTGGTGCCTAATAGATGCTTTTAATGTTGGTGTTTCAAAATGCTTAAATCCTTGAGATGTCATTTCTTAAATATATAAATTAATATAAACTACCTAATAAAAATGATATACTGATAACCAATTGCACTACTACAGAGAATGAGGTTCAACTAATGTAGCTTGCCATTTCTTTGGAGGGTTTATGTATCCAGGGCTCATGAATTGTCACTCAAGACTGCATTTATATTTCACTAACACAATAAATATATTGTGCACTTACTCTTAGTAAATAATCTAAGGATCATGTGCCTAAACAGAACCTTTATTCAGTAGCTAGAGGAATAGCTAAAAGGCAGACAATGGAGGGTTAGGCTAGGAAATAAGCCAAGCAGATGGATGATACTAGGTTTATTAGAAGCAATTCCATCTCAGTACATCTTTAGATGGTGATCTTCACTGTGTATGCCTACTTCATATGAATATATAATTCTCTGTGTAATGTGAAATTTACAGATAACATTAAATGAAGCATGCATAAGAATAAGGAGACAGGAAGCTAGCCATAGTATAAGCAATACCTTGGACATCTTTGGTAAAATGACTAAGAAACAAAATGACAACATACTGTTGTCAGTAGCCTTAAGACTACTAGGTTCATCATAAGCGTGAATCAAAGTTCATGTTACCCACAAACATTTGTGAATACTGGGCTCTCTAATAATGCCAGTAAGGCAAAATGGAAAGATGAACATATAGAGCTATATCACACTGAAGAAAAGATTTTTGGGATTTGAGTTTAGAAACACTGATGATTATTTGCCTCTTTATCTTCTCCCATCCTAATTTACTAAATTGTAATCTAATGCTATATTAGCTTTACTGAAGGAACATAAAGATCAAAGTTCCACAGTTGCACAAACAATAAAGAATGCATGATTGATGAGAAAGGAATATGTGTCAGATGTCCTTGTGCATACTGCCATTATGAAGTACTTTACCTTACAAGATGGCATGTCCATGGTAGCTCATTCTGTGCATTACTCTAACCTGGAATACTATAACTCCTTATACCTGGGGATCCCTGATTGAACCTCCTCTGATTTGAGCTAATTCACAACTCAGCTGTTAGTCTGTTTATTGGTATAGTTCTTTACCATCAAATTAGACCAGTTTTTCAAAGTTTTCATTGGTTGCCTAGATGGTTATCTACAAGCTTCTATCCTTGATCTAAGTATCTCTACATAATACGAGTCACCCTCCACTTCAAAGAGTAAATGATACCTTGCCAACCTGCCTTTGCCCTCAGATACCAAGATTAAAGCTTTAGACATATGATACTTATCACATTACCTTTCATGGTCCTTACTTTTGGCTACAGCTTTGGGGACTTAGAGAGTCAAGTAGTCTACATTGTCTCGAGTTCCCTAAAAACTTGCATGTTCAAGTAGACTTTTGATATGTAAATATTTTCTTACATGATTTCAGTGTGGAATGTGATTTCAATATGTTACATATCCATGGTTTTATTACATGATTACTCTAATAATTGATTAATTGTTTGGCACTTGCTTTGTATTTATTGTCTCATACTTGTTGTCTCATCAGTTAAATAAACCTGAACTTTAACATTATTGTTATTTTTTTGCTGTTTGTAAAAATGGGAAAAATCCAAACAACATTATATTAGATAGTCAGTTGTGAGGAAGAAAACAGCAGCAAATCAAATGTAGCAAGCGTTTATTAATTTCCTTGCATGGAACATAGAATACAGTTACAAAAACATGAATATTAGAAGAAATTCAATCTGAAAGCAAAATGGCTTGGTCAGTTAGCATGATGGAGAGAAATTTTGGTCAGAGAAATGATAAAGCTGCA
>NC_056746.1:755637578-755660078 GCF_019279795.1 Protopterus annectens | reverse complement strand
AAAAAATTTGCTGCTCCGGAACACATACACACAACACAAGCACATCAAACAAACAGCAACCACACACATACACTTAAATTCCTACATCTAACGCTACACTAAACTAAACATACACTACTATCTACCCACTTACCTTAACCCAAACCCTAGCCCTAAGGTCCGTCACTATTGCACACTCACTTAACCCACACCCTAACCCTAACTCAGTTAAACCGCCCCTAACCCTAAAGTCTGTCACTATCGCATACACGCCTAACTCGCGCCCTAACCCTAACTCACTTAATCCACCCCTAACCCTAACATACACACAATCACACACTTACCTGAACCCAACCCGTAACTTTCCACCACAGTGCTAAGAATAGCAAAGCCACAGAAACAGCCAACCGAATTATTTCCCGAGGAAAGAATTCACTGTTCTGCAGCTTTGCTATTCTTAGCATTCGCTGAATAGTGTTCGATATCAGAACATTCAAAGTTTTAATACTTCAATGTTCTGATATAGACCCACATATTCAAGCAGTTTGTGTCTTTCCTAATCACCCTGATAAATATTAAATATGAACATCATATCAGGAGTGAAGATAAAAAGTTTATTTATGAGGTATTATTGTATAGTGCAGAAACATTATTAGTAGCTCAAAGTTATATTTAAGTGAACATTAATATTTTTTCATTAGTATAACTCATTAGAAGCATCAGCATTATTTTTTTATTTTCAAAGGAAAGATAATCCAAGTGTAATTACCAATAATTAATTCCTTATAATGTAATTTAGCAGAAAACTAGAAGTTTTGGTTTCCAAAAATCCAGCTTGCTCTTAAGTGTAAACTTGAAGTCAAAGAAGCTCAAATAGATACAGCATGTTACATTTCTGCATATCACAGATGATGAAGCCTTAAAAGCATTTTATATTTTTACTTTTCAAAAAAGGGGATAAAGGCAAAACAGCAGTGATAAGGCAAAGATTAAGAAATTACTCTCAACCCAGAAAAAAATCTTAAATTTATTTGCCAATGTATTCTTTACAAAAAAAAAAATATTGATGATGATGTAAATCATTTAAAGAGTAGGGTCAAAGACTGTGAGTTTGGCAAACTGTATGACTCATTGAGCATAATGAGAATAGTGTTATTAAACATGATCAAACAATGGGAAGGACATTTAATACACCAAGGCACAAACTTATCTAAACCTGTGGATGTTCACAGAGCAAATGTACAGTTAAAGGAGTGAAGTAAAAAAAAAAAAACAACACAGGTGCATATGGTACAACTTGAGTCAAATAAAGCAAAAATGAATGCTGAAGTATACATACAGACACACACACACACACATACAAAGGATGAAGTAGACAAGAGTTCAAGCCATGAGTATAAGATATAAATATAAGTATAGTAGGAAGAAATGTTCTCCATTAAATCTGTTTTTGTAGTAGTTGTGGTTGAAGCATTCATTATGTAAACGTGCAAATGAAAACAAATGAGCATTCAAGACAATTTACATTCTCTTGTAACAAAATGAACAATTTTTTTGTGACCTGGTCTGTTTTGCAAAAAGCCTGCTCATCTGTCAATATCCCATGGGGTTTAAGCTGCTAACCACATAGGCCCAAACTACGAGAAAAGATACCACATCTTGATCTGCCAGTTTAAATATTGACAGGCTGCAAAAAAAAAATTGAAAACAAGCATTTTTGCACAGAGGCAAGTCCCACTGTGTTCATCATATATCATGCTACTTATAACTCCAGGACTACACAATTACAGAAAACAGTCTGATCTTTATAAAGAGAACTGTTCCATTCATTCTATAAATGTCGTTGACAAAACTGGACTCAACAAGAGATTAACAGTCATTTGATAACAGAAAATCAATTACATTGGATGAGCTGTCGCAGCAGAAAGGGACTGTACTCATTTTGATACTGCTAAAATGGAAAAAGTTGATTACACGAAGTCAGCATTTATATTACTAATTCACATTTAACCTAGAACAATAATAAAATCTTGTTTATGTTGACAGCTAACATCTACAATGCATCATACACCTATGATGAATTAAATATCTCAGTATACATTGACTAAGATGAGCTATGCACAATAACAGAGTAAATGTATTCCACGAGATTGACAACTCAAATGTTCAAATATAAAAATATTGATCCCAAAAAAATCAAGGGTGATATTCATAGTTAGGCAGTTGGTAACAACGTAGCTGTTATTAGTGAGAAGCACTGCTACACTTATTTGCAAGTAAGCTAAGCACAATGGCATTAACTATGAATCAGGAAAATGAAGCATTTAACAAAAATGCCTTATTTTGGCAAAATCATAGAATATATAAAATACAGTATTACATAGATATGAAGTAAATAAAAGCTGTAAGTTGTGTGTTACTTTGTATATTTTCAGATGTTGCGGACAGACACAGCTATATGCAGTCATGCTAAAAACTATTAAGGCAAGCAGCAGATTACACAACGTTTATTATTAAAAGTTTAAGACATAAATGGGGTTTTATATGATTTATATAGGTGTATCCTTATTTGGAAACTCTAGTACTTTAACTAAAAAATAGAAAAGGGGAGACAGGAAAGACCTGAAAAAGGGAAGATACAACAAAGGGAGAAACACAGAAGGAAAACATCAAGCAGGTTGTGCTGGAGGAGGTGGGAGAGGAGAGGCATAATGTTTTTGTCAGAGGATAGACCTTCCTATTTATTCAGTTAAGAGGGTAACTGGATGAAATATTATGGGAACTGATTATGCTTACATGGCAGGACAATGTTTGCTATCATTTAATGGTGGGAATATATGCTGTAATCTACGACACAAACATAATGATCATATTTGTGCATGGTATTTATTTATTTATATATTTTATTTATTTATTGACATTTGCTAACCGGGAAAGTCCACTGGGTCAGAAACTCATTTTCAGTGGAGGCCTGGGGAGAAAAGCTCCCCAAATATGACATAAACAAATGAACATACAGGGCTAGATTTTAACAAAAATACATTAAATGACTTCATTTGTAAAATAACCATTAGTTGGTAGGTTAATACAAGCATGATAAAAAGTAATACATAATAACAATAATATATACACTGTTTGTATTTGCTTGCAATATTGCAGTAAGAAATCCTTTTATAAGAACTTACAGAAAAACAGTACTGGATGCAAATAACTACTATCTCTCAATAATTTATTAATATACAATCATGAAATCAATTAAAGACTGAAATACTACACTTATATGTCACATATATCCCTCTTGTTTGCGTTAATGTATTGAATGCACTCTAATGCTTCGGTTACAATTCTATATAAATTCTTTTGAATTAAATCTTTAAGCAATAATCCACAACTGGGTGTGGGTATCCCAGGATTAACCTACAGTTGGTGTTGTTTGATCATGAGAATTCATAAACTCCAATGCCCTAGATCAACTTATCCTCACCCATACCAGGAGCAACAATATCCTAGACCTAGTCATTACCAACATGAGTGACCAGTGTTCCACACCTGAAGTCAACTACTCATTGGTCCAATCCTACCATAAGCTTATCACCCTTCATATCCACATCCTGCCCCCACCCCCCCTCCATTAAGGAAACCACAGTAAAAAAATTCTCCAAAGCCAACTTCATGCTTCTTAAGACAGAAGTGGTGAACTTCATGACACCCATGCAGATGGACAATACAGTTACAACTGCTGAATCCTACACAAATGCACTCTATAAGCACTTACACGAGTGCAGGGATCGTGCTATCCCAAACAGAACCAAGACGCTATCCTCCAAAAAATGGAAGCCAATCTGGTGGTCCCCTGCCATAAACAAACTGTACAACAGAAGAAAGAAACTGTTGCAAAAGAGAGTAAAATCCCATGAGTGGAGGAGCTCCCTGGTCAGCCTCAGTAAGAAGCTGAGATCCCTTATAAGATCTTCCAAAGCTAGCTACGAAAACAAAATTGCCACTAAATCCAAGGACAACCACAAAGCATTCTATATCTATGTCAAGAATCTAGATGGCAACACCCAGATCTGCTCTGAGTTAGAGCACAAAGGCACGAAAATTACAGAACCAACTGATATTGCCAACATCCTGGCAGATCGGTTCAGTGCTAACTTTACCCCCCTATCACCCCCTAAAGGGCCCATATCTATACAGGAAGAATGCAGAGTCCCTGTAATCACAACTACACAGGTAAAAGCTGCACTCTCTAAAGCCAAAAACATAGCATCCATGGGACCGGACAACATCCCAGGCTGCGTTTTATACAAACTTCAGAACAAACTGGCTCCCCACTTTAGCACAATGTTCAATAATAGCCTCGCATCAGGCTTTGTGCCCACTGAATGGCACACAGCAACAGTTATCCCACTCCACAAAGGGGGAGTCACCACTGATCCCGGGAACTATCAAACTATTAGCCTGATGAGCCTGGTCTGCAAGGCCAGGGAACGTATCATCATGGAACTCATAAACAAAGACATTGGTAACCTCCAAACTCTGGATCCCACCCAGTTCGGGTTTGTGAAAGGCAGATCATGGCTCCTGGACCTGATCAACTTCTTTGAGGCAGTCACCAAAGCCGTGGATGAGGGTAAGGTAGTTCACACAGTCTATCTTGACCTCACCAAGGCTTTCGACACCATCCCCCATTCTGGAATTATAGCTAAACTCACTAAACTAGGTATAAATCCCTACGTCACAAGATGGGTTGTCAACTGGCTCACTGACAGAACCCACACTGTAAAAGTTGCAGACTCCAAATCTGACTTCAAGGCAGTGACAAGTGGAGTGCCACAGGGTTCCATCTTGGGGCCTCTTCTGTTTGGTATCTACTTCTCTGAAGTACAAGCTAACACAGAAGGCCTCTGGCTGACAAAGTTCACAGATGACTGCAAGCTAGGAGCCCTAGTCAAGTCCCCAAATGATGTGGACATTCTACAGAAGGGCCTCACTGAGACAGATGCCTGGTGTTAGAGCCATGGCCTCAAGCTCAATGCAAAAAAGTGCATTGTCATCACCTTTGGTAAAAACTCTGTACCCATGAACTACCACATAGGCAGCAACCTACTTAACACCGAATGCGTGATAAGAGACCTTGGGACCCAGGTGGACAGTAGTCTCTCCTTTGTTAGTCACATCGCCACAGTAGTCAGGAAGTCCTTCTACGTGGCACACCTCATCATAAAAGGGTTCTCATCCAGGAAAAAAGAGGTCATTGTTCCCCTCTACTCGGCACTCATTAAACCCATTATAGAGTACAATGCCCCTTTTGGAATGTACCTCCCAAGACATCTGCAGCAGCTGGAAAGGCCACAGAAGTACCTCTCAAAGAGGATTACTGGTCTCAAACAAATGCCCTACACTGACCGCCTCAAAAAAACTCCAGCTTTACTCTGTAGCATATCACCTACTTCGAGGTGATCTCTGCCTAACATATAAAGCTATGTCAAACCCAGAGCTGTTGGACATGCTACACCTAAAGAAATCCCAATCCTCCAAGCTACACACTCTAGGGACCTAAACCTTGTCACCACAATAATCAGGACATGCTGGAGGGATAGATTCCTGTCCCGGAGACTTCCTGTACTCTGGAACAAGCTACCCATCTATGTCAAGCAAAGTTCTTCATTAGCACTCTTCAAGAAAAATCTTGATGAGTGGATGGGAAATATGAAATACACCCCGGGGATCACTTCTGTGTCTCTGTTGGGCAGTGGCAGAGGAAAATAACTTTCTTGGGTGGCGTAAGCTATGGTACCTTGCTGGCTAGGCTTACGTAGGCCCTTGGGCCGATAGCCTAGTACCTACCTATGAACCTATGAACCTATGAAGCCCTGTTATACAATGAAATTATTTAAGAAAGCAATTCATGCCTTTTTTAAAAATAATTTCATTGTATAACTGCACTTCAGTGTTCTGCTGTTTCTTCTACTCTGTTGTGATGCACAATGTATGCGTAAGATACTCACATCTACATGCTTGCAAACTACATTAGTACAGTGCAGTAGGGTAAATGGGGATATTGCAAATGTAAAACCATTTTCTTTTTACCACACAAGGGATGTGGCAAAAATATGAGGAAAATCAGGGGTGTTCTGCAAAACTGTGGATAGTTGAGAGAAATGATTATCGGCAGTATGATCGATTGTAATGTTGGTAACCATATATCTCAACTACTTATAATTTTATAGAAGTTTCCTGATTTTCTTCTGATATTTAACAGTCTGTCTGTTTATGGCAATAAGATGCATATTTCACTGCAAAGCCAGAATCTCAATAAGATTTAAGAGGAAGGACCTATTTCTAGTGAGATATGTTTTATTTACAACTGGCATGTGGCATGTGTGCAATCATCCTGTACAATTTAAAACACTATTAACCTTTCATTGTATAATTCCCATATATATAATACTAGTGTATATATTAATGAAATCACTTAAACACACAACAGATTTAGTACTTTAGTCAGGCTTACCACTGGAATCAATGACTCTTTCATCTTTGTTGTCTCCTGTGACAGGAGATCTCAGCATCAGCTGTAAAGAGAAGAAATAAGACAATTCTTGTTTACATGTATTTCATGTCTTTTGACATTAACATATAAGCATACAATTATTATATCTAAGCCACTACATTAATTGCAGCATTTGCTTACCATGCATTTGTTCAAATATATTTTAGTATCTGAATTCTTAAACTTTGCTACTCTTCCCTTTACTGTCACTTATGAACAAAATTATAGTTTTGGTGGAATGTTTTTTTAAATAATATGCTTTGCTTATAAATGTCTCTGAATTTTGTTCTCACAGAATGTTTAGACACAAAGAACAATGTAGCAAGTTATGGAAGTTTTTATTTCCTAAAACTGTTCAAAAGAGTTTCCTTGGTAGTTTTCTTCCTTAACAATTCTAACCATGTAAAGTAATGATTTCAAATGTATGCCAAAGTAATAGAGAGGTAGTAATATTATTTTTCACTTAAGTATTTGCTGGACATTCACTGGACACTTTGGCAAACCCCTTTCCCCCAACCCCAATTCTGACAAGGGAGTGGTGCCTAACTGACATCATCCATCTTGTATGTGCATTTGCAATTCTGAAAAAAATTACTTTCTTATACAATGACTATACTACTAAATATTTCCTTGCTTACACAAACTGCATGTAATTCAACCACTACCTAAGTTAATACCATAGGATATGTACATATGGAACTGCAAACACTTTTTTTCTGTTTAAATACATGAACAAGTAGTTGTAATTGTACTCATGCAGATGTATACCTGTGTTGTAAGATAAAGATATATATATATATATATATATATATATATATATATATATATATATATTTATATATAGACATATATAGATATATATATATATATATATATATATATATATATATATATATATATATATATACATAAAATCTTACATCTGCATTTATACAGACAATTATGCTATCATTTTAAATTCCATGTTTGTATTTAGATGTAGTTGTGTATATAGCTATGATTATGCTTCTATCACATTACTGTAATAACATTAAAGATACATTTCTGCAGGACACATGCTTACTTTAGCAAATAACTTCATTTATGAAACCTTGTTATATTTTAAAGCTATGTTTAACATGTTAAATATGACCCCCCCAAAAAATAATTTTATACTTAACTATAGAACTTCTTGCTTTACTTGATCTACCCACTCAGCCTGCTGATCTGGTCCATGGTTCTTCAGGTCATTGTATCTATGATGCCACTGCTGACTGGAGCAGGTGATCCCTGACAGGGTTTTCAGATGTTCACTCAACTCCTACAATATATCTTTTTTTTTCATTCACTACCTCTAGTACATACGTCAGTCTTTTCTAGATATGACTCCTTCGAAAGGCAGACCATGGTTTTGGTCTCCTTAGCAGACCAGCTTGGAGCATGGCCTCATGTCTTAACAGGTGCTACCATGATTAGAAGAGCAAGAACCAGAATGAAGAAAGTATGAACAGGGTTGTGGTTCACTCTACCTTAACAAATACAGTTAACCAGCAGGGGCATTAGAGTAAGTACTATTGTTAATGGCATGGTTGGTTTAATCCAAAATGCTTTGCCACACACATATTTTTAGAGGAATATATTCTTATTTAATTTATATGGTGCATACAAAACAAAATACAATATTCACTTCTATTTTTTATTACTTATAGTTGTCACTTTTGATGTACCTTGCCTTAGCTATCGTTTTATATGTATTACACTTGAATGTTACTAATTCCTTCATTGTAGCATCAGGAATTTGTTTGCACTTTTTTTTGGCATGAGTGCATAAATACTTATACCCATGTATGTGATGAGATGAGCATGTTTTATAAACTATTGGTTTGAAGTGACAAGGTGTGCCAGATGAAGTTAAATGGGCAGAGATTATACTATATGGTTGTTCAAACTGTAATACATGTATCCACAGTTTGTTTTTTCACAATATCTTCAAATTTGATATCTCAGCATATTTGCACATTCCAGTACAATGCTGGAAACTGCTTAGGGCTACCACAGAGTCCACAGCTGAGCATATTGTGTTCACATTAATCTAAAGCAGTGTTCATGAGCAGCTGAGAGGGAAATATGTCTGTAAGTGGCCATACATATTTGCGTATTACTGCATTTCATAGAGATAAAAGTGAAACAGCCTAATTTGCATATAAAATATGTAAATGGATCTGAATTTATGTAAGAAATTTGAATACCCCCATATTAACCTGTGATTAATCGAGTTAGCTGGCAAATGACCTAGGAAGCCACAAACTTCTTAAAGTAGGGAAAACAATAATAAATATATTACAGTTTAATATGAAACATCAACAATTATGTAAAATTAGTGAGTTACATTTAAGAAATGTTTATTTTACTGATTTCATGGGCATTTTATCATAGCTATTGCTGAATACTGTAAAGTTTTAATTTGTAAGTGGGAAATAATTATAGCTGCAGTGGAAATGGTTAGTGACTGAGCATGCATGGAATAAATGCAATGATTTTATTGTAAACTATTTATTTTTATTTATTTATTTTACATTTGTTGACCAGAATAGTCGAACTGGATTCATGTCCATTTTCAGTGGAGGGCTGGGGAGAAAATCTCCAAGGTAAATAGTTAAGGTTACAGATACAATATATACAGTGGTTACATACTTAACAAGTTATACAAATTCCAAGGTTAGAGATAATCCCGTGTGTAAGTTCGGATTAAGTAACACAACTAAGCTAAATAACAATTTTTAACTCCATACTAGAGGAGAGTTAGTCAGGTTTGAGACATTGACATAGCCAGTTTAGCCAGATGTTTTACTGGCTAAACATACATGGGTAGTTTTCCATTATCGGGGCAACATCGGGAAAGTGCTGTCTTTTCTAATAGGTGTTTAGTACTTAGGGAAATCACAATTTATACCCTTGTTTTAATAAAATATATTATGTTAAAGCATCAAAATATCAGTTTAAATCCAACCACTCAACGTTTTGTGAAAAGTCTTTGTGTATGTCACTTTGGAAGAAATAGATTTAGACCATTGACGTGGGATTGCAACTTTAAATGGTTAACAAAGAGAAGTGCGCATTGCATTGGAGACACTACATTTGAGCTGAAAACAGTAGCTTGAACAGCCTACATATTCACATCAGTGGTGGTAAATGCTGCCTATCTAAGCTAGCCTTGCTAAAATAATACTCTGAGGAAATTATTCTGAATTTGAGGTGAACTCATAGCTACCACTGAAATGATATACCTCATTATGACATGTGTGGGAGAATGGCAAGATTTCTTTGCTACTTGGTATTTATGTAGTGGACCAATCATTTTTCTGTTTTTGACACCAAAAAAAGCAGCAAGCAAATAACTCTAAAAATACAAAAAGTAAACAAAAGCTGTGTCAGTACGAAGAAATTTATTATAATCCAAGCCAATAGTAAGCACTTTCTTCTCTTATGCAAAATACTTCTTCAGACTATGGCTTTACCATAAAAAAACATATGCTTTAAATACTACATTAATTAACATTTTAAAACACCATTTAACATTTAAAAGCACAGTAACATAAAAATGCACAGTAACCATGCATACATTAATGCTTCAACCCCTTTCTTTTTAAATACATTACAAACTCTTCCCTGTTATTTAAACCTGGAGGGAAACAAGCATTTAGTTTAACTTGCCAACAATATTCTAGCCAACCTTGTTCTTCTTCAACATTTACTGACTTAATATTTTGATGCACAGTGTCCAAAACTATACATTTAAAATTAATTTTACATTTCTTATCAACATAATGTTTGCTCATAGCATTTTTTGTATCTCCATTACTAATAGCATAATTATGTTCATAAATTCTTTTGTATAGTTCTCTCTTTGTTCTTCCCACATAAAATGATCTACATTCTGAACACATCAATAAATAAATAACATTTTTTGATTTACAAGTAAACCTCCCTGGGACTTGGACTACTGTTTTCCCCCCTAATAATTCACTACTTTCAGTAAATAAGTATTGGCAATAGTTACAATTATAACATTTAACCATCCCCCTTTTTTTTACCTCAGCTTCTTTAACTTTATTTAGTTTACTTTGAAAAAGATCTTTAAAGTTTCTAGCCCTTTTCTGTACAAACTTGGGTTCATTCCCTATTTTCTCCATAATTTCTCTATTTCCTTTAAAAATTCCCCAGTTTCTCCTCACTATATTCTTTATAGTGTTCGAATCTGTACTATTTTGTATTGTTAATGCTGTACTATAATTTTTGTGTTTTATCACCAACATTCGTATTGACATTATTTCCAATATTATTCCTCTTAATTAATTCATCAGTGAACAACCTTTGTACTTCATCTTGAGGGTATCCTCTTATTTCCATCCTTTTACAAAAATTTAAAGCTTCAAGCTCAAACACTTCATCATCTTTAGTTAAATTACTAATCCTTTTAAGTTGTCCCTTAACAATATAAACCTTAGTTCTTTTAGGATGCAAACTAGAATAATGCAAATGCATATTATTTTGAAAATCTTTCTTACAAATCTTAGAAATTAATTTATTACCATATTTATATATTGTCCGATCTAAAAAATTTATTTTATCGGCATTATAACTATATGTAAATTTTATATAGGAACAAACATTATTAATGTAATTTAAAAAGTTATTTAACTCATTAATAGTACCATCCCACACTACAAGGACATTGTCAATAAATCTTAACATCTTGACTATATGTTTACTATGTTCACTTTTTAAAATATTGGCTATTTTCCAACCTTGCATAAACACATTAGCATAACTAGGGGCTAGAGCAGCACCCATCGCAACACCATTTGTTTGGACATGTATTTGATCATAAAACTCTAAATAATTATGGCTCAAAACTAAATCAATCATCTCCATTAATATCCCTACTGTACTTGGGAAGAACACTTTAAGATTCTAATAGTTCTACCCTTACTGTCTCCATTCCTTCTTTATTCATAATCATGGTATACAAAGTATTGATATCTAATGTAACCAGTATATGGGAATCAGACACCTGAATCTCTTCCAGTTTTTATATACAGTCATAACTATCTTTTATATAAGTCTTACCCCTTGGTACTACCCTCTGTAGATGCTTGTCAACAAACACTAACATCCCTTCAGTTTTGCTATTTTTACTCACCACTATGGGTCTTAATGGTGGGGAATCTAGGTTTTTATGGATCTTTGGAATACCAAAGATCCTACTTATTTTTGGGTTGTTATTAGATAGATTTCTTTTAGTTTTCTCATCACTTCTTCCTGTGTAGAACCATTCTTCCACACAGGAATCAATTAATGAAAATCTCTTTCTTACTTCTGACATATTCACAGGTCTATAAAAATTTATGTCAGACATTTCTTTCATTTTATTTTCATATTCATTTCTATCCATCAATACCATAGAACCACCCTTGTCAGCTTTAAAAATTAAAACATCTTCATTCTTGACTAAAGCATCTAAACATTCCTTTTCTTTTTTTGTTAATTATAATATCTAAAATTCATATCATCTAACATTTCAAGCATCTGAAATTCACATACATTAAGGAACATTTCTAATTCTTTGATTAATGGTGGATTATAGCAACTTGGTTTATACATTTCACAATTACCTTGCATTTGTGCACCAAGTAAAATGCTCAAATTTAATTTCCTCACATAATCTCTAATTTTATTGATCATCGCCAACTTATTCGCTCTTTGCACTGGAGCGAAATTCCTCCCTTTATTTAACACACAACAATCTCCATAAGACAGTTTTTTACTGGATAGATTAATAATTTTGAAATTTACAGTACCTAAGTCTTCCAGTATTGTTGTTTCCTGTTCCAGTTTTTCGCTGGACCCTTTCTGCCATACCAGTTTTTTTGTGGCCGTTGCTGCTGTTTATTCGAATAATTAAATTTATCATTGCTTCTATCTGCACAATCTCACTTGATTGTCAATTCTTTGACACACATCAATAACTTGATTATTTTCCGCTATTACATTTACTTTTTGCTGAGGTTCCATTACTGTCGGTTTGGTTTTGTTGGCCTCCTTTGTTTTTTGTCTAACTGCTTGTTCCGTTGTTTGCCCAACTCTGGGTTCCATTCTTTCATTCACAGTGGTTGTCTTTGAAGTTTCAGCTACATTGGTTTTATTATTTAGTCTTTCAGACCTTCTTAAAACATTTAACTCATCCTCTATTACTGCACCATCTCCATAGGATTCTTTCATACCACTATTATTTTGTAGCTTTAGCCCATACGCCGCTGCCACACCCCCAGCGTATTCATTCCGGTCTCTAAAAAATTTCTTAGTTTTTCTCTGGCATAGCTCTTCATTGAGTTTGAGTAAATTCTCTTGTATAATACTCATCTTGCTGTTAAAATTCTCTAAGGAAGTATTGTCTTTTAACACACTGAAGTTAGTTTTCACTTTGGCAGCTAAATCGCTGATTTAATGTTATTAGTTTTACTAAGCCGTTCCATGTACTGAAGCCCCGCCTTTTGATTAATTTCAAGCCATTTCTTTGTGAGAACTTTAGGCAACTCTCTACCTGCTGGTAGATTTTTAATTCTTAGCCCTTTCGGCACTTGTTTTGCTTTCAAACAATTCTCAAAGAATAAATTGTCCCACTGAAGACGTTTAAATGTAGAGAAATCTTTTTCTAAAAGGTGAAAACATTCCTGAATATTAAAAGAAGAGTTTGTTGTTCCTTCACACAGAACACTTCCTTCCACATTAAAAGGATTAACAGGAGGCACTAAACAACGATTTAAAATCTCTTCTTCACAATTACTACTGAAACCAGCTCTGCGATAGTTTCTCATGAGCGGGTTTACTGTCCCTTCTTCATTTACAATAAACTAACCACTCAGGGTATCGTTTAACACACAGCCTGCTGATACAGCTGCAAAGCTTGTTCCTGGAGCAGTACTAATCTCCATAACTGGAGTTATTTGCTTGCTGCAACAATGTCAAACACTCCAACAAAAGCAGCAAGCAAATAACTCCAAAAATCCAAAAAGTAAACAAAAGCTGTGTCAGTGTGAAGACATTTATTATAATCCAAGCCAATAGATAGCACTTTCTTCTCTTATGCAAAAGATTTCTTCAGACTATGGCTTTTACCATAAAAAACATATGCTTTAAATACTACATTAATTAACATTTTAAAACACCAATTAACATTTAAAAGCACAGTGACATAAAAATGCACAGTAACCATGCATACATTAAAGCTTCAACCCCTTTCTTTCTAAATACATTACAAACTCTTCCCTGTTATTTAAACATGGAGGGAAACAAGCATTTAGTTTAACTTGCCAACAATATTCTAGCCAACCTTGTTCTTCTTCAACATTTACTGACTTAATATTTTGATGCACAGTGTCCAAAACTATACATTTAAAATTAATTTTACATTTCTTATCAACATAATGTTTGCTCATAGCATTTTTTGTATCTCCATTACTAATAGCATAATTATGTTCATAAATTCTTTTGTATAGTTCTCTCTTTGTTCTTCCCACATAAAATGATCTACATTCTGAACACATCAATAAATAAATAACATTTTTTGATTTACAAGTAAACCTCCCTGGGACCTGGACTACTGTTTTCCCCTCTAATAATTCACTACTATCAGTAAATAAATATTGGCAATAGTTACAATTATAACATTTAACCATCCCTTTTCTTACCTCAGCTTCTTTAACTTTATTAAGTTTTTGAAAACAATGCACTGTTCCCAAATGAAGTTTTTAGCTATAACCAGTGAACCACGCAAATACATAAGTAAAAGAAGGATGATGTTTAGCATGGATCACTGAAGTTCATAGAGCTTTTACTCAGTATAATACTGTCCCCAGCATGTAAATGCAATATGTCCCCTCTACATACTCATCAGTTCAACAAGCAATTTCATGTTTTTGTGCTGATGACAACAAAGCACACTTGTCTTTCACTCATTACTGCATCATGACAGGAAAATGTGTGTGTGTGCGGAAACCACACCAGCAGCAGCTGTGAGATCATTGCAAGTGTGGGCTACAATTCCAAGCACTCATTAGAACTGTTGCCCCGATCATGGAAAAGTACCCATACATGTATCTTTCAATGGAGATTTTTGAGTGACATGGATGAAAGAAAAATAGCGATGTTATGAATACATGACAATGGTGAGGGCTAGGGGAAGAATTCATTTTCTAAAAATGATTGCTTTACTGATCTGAATGTATTTATACTACTTCAACTATTAGTGTAGCTCAACTTTACTTGGCTGAACTGAGATTTTGCATGGGTTTATAATTATGAGGTTTGTGTTACCGAACTTTATGTTCATTAGGAGGATGGCTGGCAAACATAGTCAGTGCTGTGTAATTTGACTGATGATTACATTAAAAGTTTTTTTTTTGTATGACGGGCCTTTTTTATCATATGCAGCAATACTGCAAAACAAGGGATAAAGGCAGACAAAGGACATTTGCCATGAGGTAAATCACATCCTCATGGCAGCCTTTAGAATGTATGGGGAAACGTCTGTTTGTGAAAGGGGGGCTCAAACAATCTGAAAGGACAGAGGTCTGAAACCAAGTTGTCCTAGATATTAACGCAATGTGTGACAGAATCTACACTTTAATACAGTGCAAGAAGAAGGCAAATTATATGATAGAAGCTAGGTGAGGCAGAATGGAATTGCCTGAAACCAGTAATGGGGAGCATCCAACAGTCAGCTCAGTAACACCAGATGAAGAGCAGCTCCTCTCCATCCATAGGGATGACTGTGATACAGTAGATGATGGCAATGAGATTACCAAAAGATGATGTGACAACAGTGACACTTAGCATGGCTGGTTAAAAAACAGCAACATATAGTTATGTAGAGAATTCAGTGCTGACAAGGAGTGATTACATTAAACACATGACAATTACTATTACTAGGTAAGCCTTCAACACCTGCACAGAATGGCAGTATGCATGGTAAGTGTCCCTTACACTTCATTAATAAGCATACAGTAGTATATGCAATGTCTTTATTAGTAATGATTTCAAATCATTTTACAGGGTCAGCAGCAGAAACAAACAGCTCTGCTATCCCAATAAATTTGAAGGATATCAGCAGTTGAATGGTTTTTGAAGATGATGATGATGATGACTTAGCTACATTTATGAGGCAGCTTGAAGAAAGTAGCACACATAGTCTCCAAGTTTAACAGCAGGATCTCACACCCACAACATGCTAGTAACTCTGAAGGAAGTGATAGTGCATCACAAAGTCAAGTATATGCTGGCATTGCACTCACTCTTGTACAGGAGGGACACCCATACACTTTTATATAAATATATGTTGCTAATTTTAAATCTCCAAACCCAGACAAAAACTTTGAGGATGGTGGCAGGCATTCAGAGGTAACAGTATCTATAGTGACACCTTTGCAAAGGGGATCCAAACGCAGACATTTTTTGCAACTACCTCATGAAACACGTAAAGCATTGGCAGCCCAGCAGCAATTGTGCTGTGACATTGTTAATGCTCAGAGTACTGTCACAGACAGTCAACTTGAAATGGTCCAAATACTCCAGGGTATGCATGAGGATTTCCATGGTAGGCATAATGCCATGATCACACTGATGCATAGTATGGTGAGATATCAAGCATCCATGGTCACCTCCATCTGTACACTAGTGAGGACTTCACAAGAAGGACAGTCAGGCTTGGAACTTGTGCCAAAGAAAATTTTAATAACACAAAATAAAAATAAAAATGTACATAGATAAGCACTTTTGTTTTCTAAAATTGAAAACTTATTAGATCATATGACGAAACACACCCATACCTTCAAGTATGTATTTAAAAAAATTTGTCTATTTTAACTGATGAAAGATATATTAAGGAGAATGTGGGGCAGAGACCACTTGCTGTTTACAAGAGAGAGAGAAACCTAGAAGGCATCCTGGAAAAAGAAAATAAACCGGGGGATAATCTTATGACTATGAGAAAATGTGGCCATTGCAAATATTGTAAATATATCCATGTGAATGATCAAGTTGTTATTAACAGTATATTAATTAAACTTTTAGGTAATTTAAATTGTGAAACAAAGTGGGTGGTTTGTATCGCACTGTGTAGGCCATGTTCTGGGTTTTATATAGAAAAACAGAATGTAAGCTAAAGGAAACTATATATGAACACCTGTATGAAATTAAGAAAAAGAAATAAACTAATGCCCTTTATAAACATTTACAAGTTAACCACAGACATAATACTGAATTTATTATACTTGAAAAAATACCACCCAGTAAGAGAGGGGGACCATGGACCCTAATTTTAGAGAGAAGAGAGTTGTACTGGCAGCTGCATTTTTGTGTGAACTGCTGGCCAGGGTTAAATGATCAGGTAATTTGTAATTTATATAAATATATATATATATATATATATATATATATATATATATATATATATATATATATATATATATATATATATATATATATATATATATATATCTATGGGTCTACTTCAGAGTATCAAAAACCCATACCATCGAATCCAGTCTCATCAAGATGACAATATAGAATCTTCACTTACAAGAAACCTGAAACCAGGGAAACTAACCACTTGGCCACAGGACAACATACACACAATGAAGTGATTAAAACCCAACAAAGTGGGGGGCTTCACCACCCACACCCCTGATGTGGGTGGTTGCATCATCCACGCCTCCCTCCTAACTATATATGCCAACTCTAAGATCATGTGGAAAAGGGCAAATACCTCTAAGGTGGCAAAGTAGATATCTTTCCGGTGAACGTTTTCGCTAGTTAATGGTTTCATGTAAATGAAGATTCGATATTGCCATCTCAATGAAACAGGTTTTGCAGATATGTGTTTTTGATATTCTGAAGGGGACCCATATATATATATATATATATATATATATATATATATATATATATATATAGATAGATATATAGATATATGTATATATATATTTTTTTTACAGATATATATTTAATCTATACCATTTTGCTGTTTAACTATTTATCTATTTAATGGTTGAGTAGCAGTATTAAGATGTTGATTTTGAATAAGTTTTCCAGGAGTCCGGCACATTTTATGTGATATTTTATATTGTGTTTTAATGACATTCTGAGTTACATGTTATTTAGGCATTTATTTTTCCTCTGTGATTCAAGTTTATGGTAGTGGTGTTTTTATAAGATACTGGTGCTTTAAATAATGCATTCTAAGGTGAAGGTGTGTTTTGTCATATGATCCAGTGTGCTCAGTTTATGGTTTGTATAAAAAAGCTTAATTTTATTGAAGGTTTCAGGTTTAGAAAATGAAAGCACTTACCTTTGTACATTTTTATTTTTATTTTGTGTTATTAAAATCTTGTTCTGTATGAGTTCTAAGCCTGAGTGTCCTTTGTGTGATTCCAGATGAGTTTGTCTTTTGTGCTGGGGCATTGGTTTGCTTTTATCAAAACTAGTGTGGACTTACCAGACTCAAGCAGGAATCAATCATGGAAGAGGAAGATGATGGTCATTGATTGCTTACATGGGGGTAGATCACATGAGACTTACAAGTACTTCTCAGGAAAGTACTGTAACTAGCCAGGGGGAACAAGCACAACAGATTTCATGCAGGCCACATCAGCATTCATCAACACCTACCAGAATTTCTCATTCAAGGTTCCGGGCATGGTCTCGGAGCACTGTCAAATCAGTGTCTATAAGATTACTTGCATCTAGTAGGTCATGACATTGGACCAACTCACCATCCAGCTCTCATGACAGCCCTCTTCAAAAATCAGTGCATCACTCAACTGATCTTCAACTACTGTGACTCAATTGTGACAATTCTGTTTTTTTTTTAATTTGACCTTAAGAAACACAGGTGAATATTTAACTTGAAGAGAAATAAGATACAAATTAAAAAAAAAGGAGAGGGGTTGGGCACTTTGCAACTACATGCAATTCATCCCTGTAATGCTAATGCTTCACACCTCAGGGAACTGTTAAAAGGAATCTGTATGACATAACATAAAACTGCTGTCATTAACAGCAATGCAGTATACATTAACATTCCTACAGCTGGCAGTTGCTTACAACTTAAAAGTAGTAAGCCACAGGTTTTCATGGAAACACTTACAGATTAAAATAATATCCTACCGTGTAAACAAGCAGTACTGCCACTTTGCGCCACCACTGCACAAGATGATTTTTTTGTGTCTGAATTAACAAATTATTGTGTTTGAGAAAAAATAATCTGATGTGCTGTAGTTGAGCAAATAACATCTGAGAAGAAATAATATAGGTATAAAAAAAATATGACACATTTTCATTAAAAAGCAATACGAACTCATGAAATACTGAATTAACAGTTTTTAGTATATGTATAGTTAAGTACACCCCTTCAGCAGAATTTATTGTGAAAAACAGTTACAATTATGATTACTATTTCTATTGATGCCTTATGACATAATGGAGCAGGAGTCAGTGAGCACTCAGGCATGACTTTCACAAACAACAATATGAGTAACTCTTCTGAAAAAAAAAATGTTAAAATGAGAGAGACTGTAAGAAGCAGAGTGACAGGAGACCATGCATAGGTTCATAGGTAGGTACTAGGCTATCGGCCCTGGGGCCTATACAAGCCAAGCCAAAAAGGTACCCTGGCTTTTGCCACCCAAGAAAATTACTTTCCTGTGCCACTGTCGAGCAGAGCCACAGAGGTGATCCCCGGGATGAATTTCCTATTTCCTATTCAATCATCAAGATTTTTCTTGAAGAGTGCTAATGAGGAGCTTTGTTTGATACAGATAGGTAGTTTATTCCAGAGTATGGGAAGTCTCTGGGACAGGAATCTATCCCTCCGGCATGTTCTGTTTATTGTGGTGACAAGGTTTAGGTCCCTAGAGTGTGTAGCTCGGAGAGATTGGGATTTCTTTAAGTGGAGCATGTCCAGCAGCTCTGGGTTTGACATAGCTTTGTGTGTTAGGCAGAGATCACCTCTGAGTAGGCAATATGCGATGGAGTAAAGCTGGAGTTTTTTGAGACTGTCTGCGTAGGGCATCTGTTTGAGGCCAGTAATCCTCTTTGTGAGGTATTTCTGCGGCCATTCCAGTTGTTGTAGATTCTTGTGAGGTACATACCAAAACAGGCATTGTACTCTATAATGGGTCTAATGAGTGATGAGTAGAGGGGAACAATGACCTCTTTTTTTCTGGATGAGAAACCTTTTGTGATGAGGTGTGCCACGTAGAAGGATTTCCTGACTACTGTGGCGATGTGATTATCAAAGGAGAGACTAATGTCCACCTGTGTCCCAAGGTCTCATCACACTTTCGGTGTTAAGTATACTACCACCTATGTTGTAGTTCATGGGTACAGATTTTTTACCAAAGGGGATGACAATGCACTTTTTGGCATTGAGCTTGAGACCATGGCTTTGACACCATGCATCTGTTTCAGTGAGGCCCTTTTGTAGGAAGTCCACATCGTTAGCAGTTTCGATTATGGCTCCTAGTTTGCAGTCATCTGTGAACTTCATCATCCAAAGACCTTCTGTGTTAGCCTGTACTTCAGAGAAGTAGATACCAAACAGGAGAGGACCCAGGACTGAACCCTGTGGTACTCCACTTGTCACTTGTCTGAAGTCAGATTTGGAGTTTGCTACTTTCACAGTGTGGGTTCTTTCAGTGAGCCAGTTGGCAACCCATCTTGTGACATAGGGATTTATACCTAGTTTTGTGAGTTTATCTATAATTCCAGAGTGGGGGATGGTGTTGAAAGCCTTGGCAAGATCTAGATAGGCTGTGTGAACCACCTTACCCTTATCTATGGCTTTGGTGACAGCTTCAAAGAAGTCTATCAGGTTTAAGAGAGATGATCTGCCCTTTACAAACCAGAACTGGGTGGGGTCCAGAGTTTGGAGATTACCAATGTCTTTGTTTCTAAGTTCCATGATGATACATTCCATGGCCTTGCAGACCGGGTTTGTCAGGCTAATGGGGCGGTAGTTCCCGGGGTCTGTGGTGGCTCCACCCTTGTGGAGTGGGATAACCGTTGCTGTGCGCCATTCAGCAGGCACAAAGCCTGAGGTGAGGCTATAACTGAACATGGTACTTAGGTGGGGTGCCAATTCATTCTGTAGTTCATATAGAATGCAGCCTGGGATGCTGTCTGGTCCCATGGATGCTGTGTTCTTGGCTTTGGAGAGTGTGGTTTTTACCTGTGTAGCTGTGATTACAGGAACTTTGCATTCTTCCAGTATAGAGATGGGCTCTTTAGGGAGTGAGAGAGGGTAAAGTTAGCACTGAACCTATCTACCAGGATGTTGGCAATATCAGTTGGGTCTATATATTTAGCGCCATTGTGCTGTAACTCAGAGCAGATCTGAGTGTTGCCATTGAGATTCTTGACATAGCTATAGAATGCTTTGTGGTTGTCTTTAGAATCAGTGGCAATTTTGTTTTCATAACTAGCTTTGGAGGATTTTATCAGGGATCGCAGCTTCTTACTGAGGCTGACTAGGGAGCTCCTCCACTCATGGGATTTTACTCTCTTTTGCAACAGTTTCTTCCTTCTGTTGTACAGTTTGTTTATGGCAGGGGACCACCAGAGATTGGCTTCCTTTTTTTGGAGGATAGCGTCTTGGTTCTGTTTGGGATAGCATGATCCATGCACTCATGTAAGTGCTTATAAAGTGCAATTGTGTAGGATTCAGTAGTTGTAACTGTATTGTCCATCTGTGTGGGTGTCATGAAGTTCACCAATTCTGTCTTAAGAAGCATGAAGTTGGCTGAAGAAATATACTCCCTTTCCCAACTAGTCATAAACAGATTGGCATCGCTGGGGGCCATAGCTGCTCCCATAGCCACACCTTTACATTGCTTAAAAAATCTGTTATCAAATGTAAAAATTTGTAAGATAATATCACATCCAATAATTCAATATATACTCCCTTTCCCAACTAGTCATAAACAGATTGGCTTCGCTGGGGGCCATAGCTGCTCCCATAGCCACACCTTTACATTGCTTAAAAAATATGTTATCAAAAGTAAAAAATTGTAAGATGATATCACATCCAATAATTCAGATAAGACTAATTTCTTCAGCAGTAAAACCCGAACAACCTTTCATCATTAGGAATTACAGTATATAAAGAGCACACATCTGCAGTCACTAACCATGTGTCTTTTCTTATAGAAATGTTTTTTATACTTTGCATAAAATCAAATGAATCTTTAACATATGATTCAGCTGTAATAACTGCTTTTTGTAAGCATCTATCAACAAATATAGATATGGACTCAGTTTTACTACCACCATTCGCCACTATAGGCCTAAAACTTGGCTTATCCAAACTCTTATGTATCTTGGGAAGGACAAAAAAACCTTCCCGATCTAGGCTTCTTAATACAAAAGAACTCAACCAATTCATTATTAATTCTTCCTTCAACTGCCCATTCTTCAATTAATGAATCAATAAAATTATAACTTTTATCAATTTCATCCCAATTTACTTCATAATAAAAATCAACATTACTTTTTTTTATAAAAACTATAGTCCATGACTACCACAGCATTGCCTTTATCTGCTTTAGTAATATAAACATCTTTATCATCAATTAACATTTGTAAAGCATTTTTTTCTTTCATAGATGTTATAAAAAAGTTTTTACTTTGACAAGCTAATAAATCCCTTACTTCTTTTTCACATGTTAATAAAAATGCCTCTAACTCTGGCCTCAAAGGGGGATTAAAAATCCTGGGTTTTCTAAAAAAATATTGTTGACATGAAATACCATAAAAAAAAAACATTTCAAATTAATTTTGCGCACAAAAGCCCTCAAAGAATTAATAACAGAAAAAAACAAAATTTACTAACATTAATTTTATTGCACAAAAACCCTTTATAAGATTAGGCC